>NC_048424.1:5640477-5726520 GCF_013103735.1 Etheostoma cragini | reverse complement strand
ATCAAAAAAATGATGAAAAAGTCTTAGTATAGTATGTCGAAAAAATACAAAATTGTAAAGTATTTTGACAAAAGCATGAAGTATAGTATGCTAAAAAAATCATATTATAGTATGTCAAAAAAAATAATAATAACGTTATGGTATGTTGAAAAAAGTCTTTAAAAAAGTCATAGTATAGTGGGTTGAAGAAAGTCATAAAAAAGTAAAAGTATAGTATGTTGAAAAATATTTAAAAGGTCATAGTACAGTATATGTTAAAAAGTAATAGTATAAGATGTTGAAAAAATCATGAAAATTCATAGTATAGAATGTTGATTTTTTTTTAAAGTCATAGTGTAGTATGTCTTGTTACAGTATTCAGAAAAAAGTCCTAAAAAAGTCATAGTTTGGTGTGTCAAAAAGTCATAGTATAGTATGTGATAAAAAGGCATAGTATAAGATGTCATAAAAAATCATGAAAAAAAACATAGTATAGAATGTAGATTTTTTTTTTTAAGTCAGTGTAGCATGTCAACATTTTTTTTAAAGTCATAGTATAGTATGTTACAAAGACATTGTAAAGTATGTCAAAAAAATCTTAGTATAGTGTATTGGAAAAGAAGTCATTGTATAGTATGTAGAAAATGTCATGAAAAAGTCATAGTACAGTATGTTTAAAAAGGCATAGAATACTATGTTGAAAAGCAAAAGTTATGGAAAAGTTTGTCCAAATAAAAATTTAAAGTTATAGTATACTATGTTGAAAAAAGTCAAAAAGGTCATAGTATAGTATGTTTAAAAAGATTCATAGTACAGCATGTCGAAAAAAGGCATAAAAATGTCGTATGAAAGTATGTGATAAAAAGTCATAGAATAGTATTTTGAAAGAATAATGAAAAAGTCTTAGTATAGTATGCTGAAATTAAAAAAAAAAGTCATAGTATAATATGTCGAAAATGTCATAATATAATGTTGAAAAAAGTAATGAGTCATACATTATACAGTATGTCAACTAATTCATACATATGTCAGTGTAGTATGTACAAAGCCATGAAAAAAAAATTATAGTATGTCTAAAGAGATTCATAGTACAGTATGTTAAAAAAGTCAATAAAAGTCATAGTATAGTATGTGATAAAAAGTCATAGCATAAGATGTCAAAAAAATCATGAAAAAGTCATAGTATAGAATGTAGATTTTTTATAGTCATAGTGTCGTATGTTAAAAAATTGTAAAAAAGACGCAGAGTATGTCAAAAAAGTCATGGTATAGTATATCGGAAAAGAAGTCATTGTATAGTATGTAGAAAAAGGCATAGTATACTATGTTGAAAAACAAAAGTTAAAGAATAGTTTGTAAAAAAAACATAAAAGATTCAAAGATCAAAATGTCATATGAAAGTGTGTGATAAATAGTCAGAATAGTTTGTCGAAAAAATGATGAAAAATTCTTAGTATAGTATGTCAAAAAAAAAAATTGTAAAGTATTTTGACAAAAGCATGTAGTATAGTATGCTAAAAAAGTCATGTTATAGTATGTCAAAAAATAATAATAAAGTTATGGTATGTTGAAAAAAGTCTTTAAAAAGTCATAGTATAGTATGTTGAAGAAAGTCATAAAAAAGTAAAAGTGTAGTATGTTGAAAAAATATTTAAAAGGTCATAGTATAGTTTGTGATAAAAAGTAATAGTATAAGATTTTGAAAAAAATCTTGAAAAGTCATAGTATAGAATGTAGATTTTTTTTTAAAGTCAGAGTGTATTATGTCAAAGAAAATGCATAAAAATAATAGTATAGTATGTTACAAAAGACAAATCTAAGTATAGTATAACGAAAAAGAAGTCATGGTATGTTATGTAGAAAATTTCATGAAAAAGCCACAATATAGCAAGTCAAAAAAAAAAAAAAATCATAGTATGTCATAGAATAGTATGTTAAAAAAATTATGAAAACGTCTTAGTATAGCATGTCAAAAAAATTAAAAATTGTGAAGTATGTTGACAAAAACTCATAGTATAGTATGTTAAAAAAGTAATATTATAGTATGTCAAAAAAATAAAGTTGTAGTATGTTGAAAAAAAGTCTTTAAAAAAGTCATAGTATGTCAAAGGAAGTCATAGTATAGTATGCTGAAGAAAGTAATAGAAACGTCATAGCATAATATGTTGAAATAATTATAAAAAAATAGTCATAGAATGTTGAAAGCAGTTGTGGTAAAGTATGTCCTATACATTAAAAATCCATAAAAGTAAAAAAAGTCAGTGTCATAGTTATAGTATAATATGTCAAAAAAATCATAATATGAGTTTGAAACAAGTCATTTGTCATAGTACAGTATGTCGACTAATTCATAAAAAAGCCAGTGTAGTCATGAAAAAAATAAAAAAACGTAGTAGTTTTTAAAAAACAAAAGGTTGTAGTATGTCTAAAACGATTCATAGTACAGTATGTTGAAAAAAGTCAATAACAGTCATAATATAGTATGTGATAAAAAGTCAAAGTGTAGTATGTCAAAAAGTCACAAAAAGTCATAGTATAATAGGTAATAAAAAGACATTGTAAAGTGTGTCAAACAAGTCATAGTATAGTATATTGGAAATGCAGTCATGTTATAGTATGTTGAAAATATAATGAAAAAGTCAAAAAATAAGATGTCAAAAAAAAATGAAAGAATTCATAGTATATTATGTCAAAAGCTTCATGAAAAGATCATAATTTAGTGTGTAAAAAAAATTGTAAAACTCTGTTGAGCTTGTTCGTAAAAGACGTTCAAGCATTTTAAATGTTTTGTCAACGGCATGCATGTGGTGTCAAAGCAACAAGAAATGTGTTAATTGTATAGCCTACAGAGACAGATGTTGTGTTAACTGGTTTTTAAAGAGTTTAGGAAAGTTGTCAAAAGTATTGAAAAATTGTAAAAAAAACTGTAAAAGATTATAATAAAAAGATTCCTTCACATAGCCTGTACGACTGAGAATAAGATGTCCCTGCACTGACATTCCAGATGCACTAGATGGTGGAATGTGACTACAAAGAGCAAAGACGTATCTGTTGACTGGAACTGCATTTTAAGTTCAAAAGTTGATGTTTGGCTCCATTACCTCAGGCTATGTCTGAAAACATGACATTTCCTCTTTGTATGTGATGTAAAGGTGAATTTCTTTTTCAGCTCCTGGAGGAATTAAATGGACACATGAAATAACAGTCACTCACTTTATTGTGCATTCCTCTTTTATTATCATGGTTCTCTTTACATAAGGTGGAGAATGATTAGAGGTCAGCCCACTAGAGCCTTGTTATGGCAGCCTGAAGTGGAATGTTCAGAAGATAGAATAAAGCCTAACGTCATTTCAGCTCGCTCATTTAAAGTCCTACAGTGTTTGTTGGAAAATGATCAACCAGTCCTCACCTTTTTATGACAAGATTACACCTCTGTCTGTTCAGTGCAGCTATTAGGCTTTGGAGAAATGTTAGTTCAAAGCAGACAGTGGCAGTAATAGTTCATGAAATTTGACTTTGTTTTCATAGATGTGCGATAATTTAAGAAATAAATAGAAACAATTCTTTGCCAGTACCGTGACACTCCAAAACAGCTATTGCAGCAAATAAAATTAAGAACAAATTAGAATTTCCTGTTTACCTGCTTTCCCAGGAATGACCTCCTGTACCAGAGCAGGTCAAGGTACTGTATTTACAGGAGAAACCATGCAAGTTGCAATCTGTCGTTTTAATCAGTCTGTAATGAGCATAAAAACAGACATTAGTTTGAATTAAATGTAAACACACATTGCACACCACTACTAGACACACAGAGGTTATTTATCCTGTGGCATCCCATATCAGCAGATTGATCAAAAAGCTCATTTACTAATAAATATTTGGTGTACTATTCCACCATTAAAGCAGTAAGTCTGACCGCCATCATGTGAAGACTGAGCAATTCACCTCAAGAGTGTAGATGTTTACTCTTCATCCCTCGTTCCCTTATATCATCCATATCGTAGAGAATGACGTGAGATAAAACGACTAGCTACAGCATTAATCTAAGTCTCATTTGCATTCAAGCATTCCATGTTTATATCACTGTGAGTAAAGCGATAGCCTCTTCAGCTACCATATTAGTGTAGATAGTAGAGAAAAACAACTAGAGAGAAATAAAGCCTGATGTGGGGCAGACTTTTGAGTAGAAACCTTCTAAGAAGAGTAGCAGTGTTTATCCTCTACACGGTGACAGCACTGTCCTGGTGTCAGGTCTGGTGACTTATTGCATGCTGTCAGCCCTTTCGAACTGATCTGAGGTGAGTTTCAAACGTGGTGGCGGTCCAATCTGGCAGTCTCGGATCTTTTGGCGCCCTCAACCGCTTCCCACATCCACACCCAAATACCCCAGGGTCCTTGTCCACCTGCCACCCCAGGGTAAAGCAGCTCTTTTGGGTATGGCTCCTCCTACTCCTCATCCAGTTCTTGTCAGGATGACTGCATGAGCCCCGTCAGTCGTTTTCCCGTCAGTGACTTGCCCTGGCAGGGAAACAGAGAGATGGAGGAAAGTCATCGAAAAATGCCATTGGGGTCAAAGCTTTTCTGAAGATTTAAAAAAAAGAACATGGAAGGAAATTAAAAAGAAAGAAAGACTGTAGTAGTGATGGGTGGTTGGTAGACAACAAATGATAAAGCAAGCAGCACAGCAAACAAAAGTCCTTATAGAGACAACATGAATGAAGCCAATAGTGTAGACCACATGGATGTTATTAATCCTCTTGCTTTGTATTTAGCTTGAAATTTACATCCTCAAATCCTCTTATTATACATATTTATATTTTTCATTCCTGCAAGCAATTCGTTGTTTATGATTATAAAGCTGGACAAATCGTGCAACCAATACTAAGAGAATGAACATGTCCCCTCAGGAAAAGAGCAGAAGTGCAGCAACAATAAAAGTCAGGGTATCAGTGAAAATGTTTAGATTAATGAGCACAGGCAGCAGTTACAATAAAGCGCAAGTACAAATGGATCTAATAGCTTTCATGATTATAACAGCAATAACAAAAGAAAGCCGGAAAAATACTTTATGACTAGTGAAATAATAAAGAACCTTATAAAGTCTTTCTTTCTGCTGGGATATAATACAGCAGTATTGTGTACAACAACTCGTTGTACTTTAATACATGCAGTTTAAGAGTTAGAAGCTGAGGGACACTTACCACACTGCGAGTGAACTTCTCCAGAGAGGTGCGTCGCCCCTGCTCTGTTTCAGGCTGAAGAGTCCAAGAAAAAGTAAAAACGGAAAATAAAGGGGTAGACTTCAAACATTTTTAGTGTTCAAAGCTTGTATATAAACGTATATTTATATATATATATATATATATTTATATATATATATATATATATATATATATATATTCAAGCACACTTAAAAAAATGTGTTCACATTAAAGGGTCAGTTCACCAACAGATTGCAATTGTAACTTTCCATTCTGAAATGGCTGTAAGAAGTTATGAATGTTGTGCAGCATGTAGTATGGCGTTATTATACATAGAGGCATTCTTGTAGTACAACCAACTTTAATGGCCCACGTTCCTGCTGCATGACTAGATAACTAGAGGTATGATGAATACGATTTTCTTTTCATAATTTGGGTGAATCAACCCTTTAAGATGTTTCATTGACGCCCCTTTACAAAGTGGCCATAATAAGTACACTTCAGTTCCTGCACTACCGATGCCATGTACAATCACACAGTTAGTTTATACAAGATATGTACACAGAAATTGACCCGTGGGATAATGAAAGACACATGCTTACTTTCTTCCTTGCCATCAGCAGGTCCTGGTACACATTGGAGCGCAGGAAACGTGTATAGCTGTCACTCTTCATCAGCTTGTAGATGTGGTCCTTAATGATCAGAGGCAGAAAGACAAAGAGAGAGAAGACACATGAGTTGTATGGGGTGGGGTGGTAGTAGCGTTCCCAACCCAACTCCCTACGGACTGTAGGGAGTTGGGTTGGGAACCGGAGGGTTTAAGTCCTCATATGGACCAAAAAGTACGGATTGTGGATTGGTGGCTGGAGAGATGCCACTTCACCTCCTGGGGGAGCAAGGCACTGTACCCCCCCAACCGCTCAGGGTGCTGTTCAGCTGGCAGACCAATCAATCTGACATATCTGGGTGTATTTCAGGCCTGTGTGTGATTACTAACAAAGTGTGTACACAGAGTGTAAATTGTAATTTCCCCCCTTTTGTTTTTAATAAACAAATCAAATTAAATGTGGTGCTGTGCTAATTATGTACATAAGCTGCAAACTCAGAGTGAACTAAACAAGACATTCACCGCGGAGCGCATTGGCAACTCAAGAAATACTTTTTTTTGACTTTCCTTATAAAAGAGTAACAGGAGAGAACATTTGACAGACGCCACCCAACCCCCAACATTTCATTCCGCTAACCTTATCTATCTACCAGTGTCTTCTCAGTTGTGTCTACCAGTCGTATTCTCTAAAAATGACTCCAAAATATAAACCCATTAGTGGATATTGGTGAAACGTGTAAGACAAACAAATGGGGCATACAACAGTGTGGGATACAGTTTCTCTAGCAGCACCGACACTGATCACCGGAACATTAAAGGGGTGTGGAACATTAAATCCACACTGAATGGCACTTAAATTACCCCACGTAAAAATACAAATGCCGGGAGTCATCGCAGGCTAGCTGTTTACCCACTGACCGACTGGTGTGCTAAGCCCTTTGGCCTGTTGGGAAGTTGACCTTACAGCTGACAGGTGGGAGTTAAGAAGTTTGGCTCTTGCATCACCAAAAGATACAATGCATGGATGGAATACAGGGATTGCTTTCTCACTCTGTCTTTTGAATGCAATTTATGAATGGCAGTTGTAGACTTGTTTTTTGTGTGTGGGTGGACGAGGGAGTTAATGAGGATTTAAAGGGATTTTAGTCACTTTTTGCATAAATTTTATTGTGAAATGTTCCATTAAATCTCCCTCCCTGTGGGGGTTTCAGAAGGGTCCCCATTAACATGAGGACTTACTTGTTATTACACTACACTAGAGTCCTGTATAATGAGGATATTTGACTGGTTTGATGACTGATTTCCAAATCTAGTTTTGAGTTTAACAGCTTGTTAAAGGGACAATTCACTCCAAAATTAAGAAATTCATATTTTTTTCTCTTACTATCTATTTATAGTCTATTTATAAATGTATTTATAAATCTAAAATAATTTGGTGTGAGTTGTCCAGCATTGGAGATATCGGCCGTGGACAGGTCTGCTTTCTCTGCAATATAACGGAACTACATGGCACTTGGCTTGTGGTGAAAAAGTCTCCTTCCGGAAATCTTTCCCTGGTTACTCAAGATAATCCATAAACCTGGGTGTGTAGAATTTTCTTTCTACAGAATTACTCGCAAACTGTATCAACACACAGAAGGAAGCATACTCATTCATGTAAAATAGACAGCAGAGATGTAAAAATTAAAAGCTGAACCCTAACATTAGCTAGCTCAGGTGAGCTAGCAACACTGGGCACCTCACACCAAAACAATCTAGATTGATGAAATAGTACCATACAAAATTAATAAAAAATAAACAAATATATATAGCATGATAGGAAAAATAGTTTATTTAGATTTTGGGGTGAACTCTCCCTATGGTATGAATTTTCATGAATCTAAATCACTGTTCCTTCTCCCTTTTTTCCTGTATCTTGTGTTTTCTCACCTGTGCGTCCTCATAGCTGTATCGTCCGGGGTCTTTCAGGTTCTGGCTTGTGCGTTCGTAGCTGTGGGAGTCTAGGTTTATGGAGCTGGGTGCTCCCTCGGCTAGGAACTCTGCCCAAATGTCTTGTGCCCTCTGTGCCACATCCTGCTGGGGCATCCTTTTCAGGTCCTGCACTGCCAACCAGAACCTACAATACAGACCAAATTCCCCTTTGCATCTCATGTGCTCACCGCAGGTTTTCTGAGCTAAACTCTGACTCCAGGAATTAAGGGAAGAGCTCCTTATAGAGTGTCTAAACAACCTGATTCACATGACTACATTGATCCACAATGCACAGAAAGTATCTGTCTATGTAATTTATCTGCAAGATTAAAATTCATCTGCTAGATTGGGCATTTCACACAACAGAATCTCACACAAAGTTTAGAGTAAGGTAGGATCATTTCACTTGTTGAAATAAAACTAAGCTTAATTCATCTCCCACCAATTAAGTGGGATTTTCTTGGCATGGGAAGTTTTAAGCCTTAATCATAAGTGATGGTTGTGTGTTAAAAACTGGAATTATTCTACTATTATTCTATTAGTTTCTTTGTATTAAATTTGAAGACATATACTTTTTCAAGATTTAGTTCAAGAATATGTGAGAATTGAGTTGTTTAGATGGACGTAATTAGAGCAAAAACACAAACTGTAGTGGGGTTAATGTCCACAGCATACTGTATGTGTGCACTGCAAGAAATGTAAAAGTAAATGAAAGGGAGGGAAACATGTTGATTTTAATTTTCACTACTGCAAGCTCAGTTTAAAAGCTTTTGGCTTCCTGCTTTGCAGAACAAAATCATGTGAAAAATTTAGAAACTTTAAAATTAAGATTTCTTTCAGACAAAATAAGCAGATAAATCTTTGAGAGTAAAACTGTATTGGGCAGTATAGAAATGACTTTTAGACTAGTTCATACCCAGTATGACATAAAGGGATGCATGCAATAAACTGTGTTAAACACCAGAGGCAGCAGCCAGGTTCAGGCTGACTGCCTCCTATATTAGCTTGCATCTATATTGATCTGGGGACGAGGTCAGAGATAATATAGAGAGACACTCTGGGGTCTGCTTCTCTCTCTCTCACTTTATTTCTAACTTGCTGTCTCCCTCAGTAGTGCTCTTCCAAAAGCTCCCTCATAAAAGCAAAAGCAACTAAAGGTCCGGAAAAGAAGAATAAGAAAGAGGGAAAGAGAGGGGAGAGTATAGACGTGAGGTGAGTAGTGATTGTGGTGTATGCTCTCTCTGTGATGTGTAGTATGTGTTAACTTCTTCTGTAGCTCTGAGGTATCAACGACCTCCATGCCATCCCTCACAGTTCATTCCAAGATATGATATTTTCTCTTTCTCACATGGAATCAAATATAAGAAATCAAATAAGAAATACGTTCAGCTCACACACACACACACACACACACACACAGACTTTTATTGCCATAATGTGGAACCAATGTTATTTTTATGCACCACAATTTAATCTACTGAGTGAAAGAGCTACTGAGGTTGTGAAAACACAAACCAGTAAATTATTTTGTATTCTTTTCTATATAGTCACATAGCTCTGTACAGCTCTTTTCTATCAAGTTTCTCAACCGGGATCAGGGAAGCTTTTTGCTTTGGCTCTACATTTTTCCAAAATGTAAGTTTTTTCCTTAGGGTTAAATCATGTAAAAAAACAGTTACTGATGTATCTGGTTGAGCAACATTTAGAAATAATTATACTTCCAAGTGCAAAGACAATGCAGTTCAACAGGAACATTTTTCCTACACTTGTTCTTCCTAGAACTTTGTGTCTGTGACTGGAAATCTTCTCTTTGTGTTCAAGGTACAGATCTCCTGCAGTAGCAACAGGAAAACCTTTCACTTGTGATTGGTTTTTCCCTGTATTTACAGTGTGAAAGTGGGTTGAAACGGTAGGTTGGAACAATAGGAATGCCAAAGAGAAATCTGTGTTTACGGCCATTTTCAGAGCAGTGAACACTTTTGAATAACATACTCTGTTCAAAATGTCAAAGGGACATAACGCACAAATAGTGCTGCTGTACAGCTTCAAATTTACAAAGAACCATTCGTCAGCATGTTGAATTTTTCTAATACGGATAAGCTTCCCCTAAAAAATACAACTTTCTTGCATTTATCGACAGCAAACCCTAAACCTAAAATGGACCACATGATTAAACCCACTTCAGACCAAAGATCTGCGACAAGTTAGTACTTGCAAAGCAATGTTCTGCAACGTTCAGAAACCTGTGTGTCATTGCTATGGAGACGGTGTATCGTCACCATAGCAACCACTCTTCATACTTCCGTTCCAACTTCTGACTTTCAGACTTTTTTATAGCTGGATATATCATTTGTTGTTGCTATATATGCATGTGGATAACGTTAGTGATAGTTGGAAAGCCTACTTGATACAGTTGCATTGTTAGTGATGAATCGGTGAACAATAATGTTGCATTTATGTGATCCAGGCTTAGTTCTGTAGCCTCTGTAGCTTGCTCGAACACATTACCTTGCTTGCGGGCCCTCGATGAGCCTCTAAACTGCTATTTTGACCAGTTAACAGTTTGTAACATAGAAATAAAATGGATTATGGATAACTGTATTTCTATAGTTTGTAGCAGACTTTACAAGCTGACTTTTCTATTGGCTGGTGAAACAGGGGACATCCCTTACGTTCTAAAACCAGCCTCTGGTGACATGACTAGCTGAGTCAAGCTGGAACGGGCCGGTCCAGACAGCTGCAACTTTCCCCTACGATGTTATGAAACCGTTCTGCAAAATGTTGGTCTGAACTGTGCTTTACTGGAGCAGAGCATGTTTGGAACAGAAAATGCAAAAGTGTTCATGTGCAAAAAACACCATAACACAAAAAGGTTGGAGATGGTTAGTGAAGCATCTCGTGTGCTCACCGCAGGTTTTCTGAGCTAAACTCTGACTCCAGGAATTTAAGGAAGAGCTCCTGTCCTGAAGGGTCCTTCAAGGCCTCATCCAGAGAGAACCCCCACTTCTTCATTCGCTGTTGACTGGGCTCCTTACTGGGACAGATATGAGAGGATGGAGAGAGGGGGGAGGGAACGAGAGAGAGAGGAGGGGCAATATAAACATCCACCTGAAGCTTCTGCAGAGAGGTTGAGATTAAACATGTCTTAAAGATATGCAATCATAGTGGAGAAATGCTGAGTGTATGGAAAGCTGACATAAATACAGAGGAAGGGATAAGATGTTAAAACCTAAAATGCGGTCAGTCATCTAAAAGATGACTGATGTTGATGTGAAATTAGTGTCTGGAAAGCTGCGCAACTTTTATCTGAAATCAATCAACTTTACTTTCCGCAGGGAATATATTTTTTCCTATCCTGCAATTAATCAATTCAGCTTAAATATGAAACTACATTAGGCACAGTGATTAAATGTCTGCTCTAATCAATTCCTGCATAACTCAGGCCAGGATTGCAGAGCCTAGTGCAACTTGTTGAGAACTGCAACTGCCCTCTCTAAGATATAAAACTTTATTTCATTACCTTCAGATCTCTAGATAACATTTTAATAGATGATGAATAATTTGACATCCAATATGTGTTTGTAACACATGAACTGAGGTAGATTATTTGATTTAGATTGATTGAGTAAACTGAATGACCTGAATTTTCTTCACTACTTCAGAAATTGGCCAATCACTTAAAGGAACCTGCGTTAAATATATCCAGTGCTCAGTACTACTGTTATATCACTATCAATTGTACAGCAGTGATCTATTTCATTGTGCCTCTTTTCAAGATCAAATTTCTAAAAACTTTGATTTTGTAAGATTTTTATCACTGGTTCTCAGAATTGAATGAAAATCCTTACAGAAATTATGTTTTTACCGTAGCTTTTTTTATACCGCTCAAGACCGGCAATATTCGTCTTACTGTACATGCATGATGTAATTTAAAAGAGCACTCCACTGATTTAGCAATGCACTCCTATACAGTTGTCCGACTCAGGATGGACAGTTTTTCCTTGTCAAAACCTGACACCTAGATTACCCAGTATGCAACTTGACCACTGACAGTTAGGTTGAAGACTCATGGCGGCTAATGTAGCATTAAGGCACTATAGCATCAAGCAGATATTAGGAACTGGTTACAGAAGTCTGGTAAGCTCACTTCTTTCTAAACACATGCACCCTCAGATTTAAGCTGCCTCGAGTGGCATCACTTGAAGCAATTTATCAGACTTATCTCAGCTGCCTTTGGAGCCACAGATGTTTTTTAAGCAACTAAACACATATGCAGTGGAATACCCCAAGAGCTGTAAACACAATTTGATAGGTACATTTGGTGAGCTTTCCCTTTAAATGTTTGAGCAGCTGAGAATATCCTCAGCTAGAATTCAGAGTATGGTGACACAAACCGTCCCAAAGGGACGTTAATGTTTTGAAAAAACAAAAAAACTTTCAGTGTCTACTAAAAAAATCCTTTCCAGTCGTTCCTCAAACATTTTTTTATTTTGCCCTACGTACCAGATTTTATATTGATAATTCTTTCAGTTACACAAACACTTAGGTAAAAAATGCAATTACTTCCAATCAGACAACACAGTAGAAAACAATAAAACCCAATAACTCAATGTTTTTCTGTAATCAAAAATAATCAGCACAATAAGGAATGTGTCAATAGCCAATTGAAAAAGGTCACGGTTGTTATCAAATTCTCTGTATATTCCAAACACTGTTGTGTAGTTTAACTCTATGAAATGAAGAGGAAATGTGTTTCTGGTTTTGCACCTGGCCTCCAGCTCCCAGAGGGAGGGATCGTCGCTGGTCCATGGGTTGGACGGTTCCTGTGCTGTCACAAACTGGTCATAGTCCATGTACTGCTCAGTGTAGCTTATCAGACTGACACGCGCACACACACACACACACACACACACACACACACACACACACACACACACACACACACACACACACACACACACACACACACACACACACACACACACACACACACACACACACACACACACACACACACACAAGGTTGGTTGAAAGCTTGTCAAAAGTTCACAGACAAAGTTTTGTCACAAATCTTCGATGAGATCAATATGTCCTCGGTTTACCTTACATAAATAAATATACATATATGGGTTTTCAATTAATTGAGTCAATTATAAGAAACAATTTTTCGGCTCAACAACAGCTCTGATGTGAACCTCATTCTTCTTTAAGCTAACCCAATTCGATAAGAATTGAGAGACACAGCGAAACAGAAAGAGCATCAACAACAGCAGGAAATGTTTTACTGCTCACATTTTAAACTGCAACTCAAGAATCTATCAGAACAGAATTTGGCGTCTCTTCTACACCGTGTTAGCCTCTGTATCATCCCCCCCACAACATACAGTATGAAGAGTAAATGTACTGCAGCTATAACAATAAAAACTTGACATTTGTCATATATGATCTTGTTTTGACAGCTGTTTAATCTGACTGTAAAACATGATTCTCTGATAGAAAACATTCCCTCCTTCAGTAATATGATGTATCACAAGCTCACTGACCCAAAGAGTGATCATATTTGACATATCATTCCTAATGTGACGTGATTAAAAAAAGAAATGATTGATACTAGTTGTTTTGGATGTTATTTCCCAGCATGACTCATGTTGTTCAATGTGTTTCCTGCAGTGTTTGGGTTAATGTCCCAAACTATCGGCTCTTTGGAGCACTAATTAAACTCAGCTCTGTATGTGAAGTCAGGAGGTGAAAGGGTCAGAGAGGCAGAGCAGCGCAGCAAGCCAGCAGTAATCATACTTTTTCTGCTCCGCTGGGAAGTAATGGCTGTCCCGCATGACTGAACAGAAGATGGGACTGCCAGGCAAACAAACACATGAGTTTGTCTGCCAAAGAGGACGAAAAGGGACTAGAAACACATAAACATGCATACATATGCTCTGCAACTCTCATGCACTATAAAGAAAGTGGACAATAAAATGATGCCTGTACAGCTTAATGCAATTCAACACAATAAGCTCATTATACATCTAACGTTTGTTAACCATTTCTAATTAAATGCCTGAGTTCCTTGTACCTTTCAGCAACTTTAGACATCTTCATACAGTGACGATCTAGCTGGGTGTTCAGGAATAGGATCTGAAAGAGGACATGACAGGAATCAGTGTTTTTATGCTGGTTTTGTATGAGAACAGCTGGCAAAACGTAAATGTTTTGCATCTTCTAAAATGTCAGTGTATGATTGTCTTACACGTATCTTGGAATTACTATGATTAACTAGCAGGACCATGTTTAAGTTGGTCGTCAGCCTCAATGGCAATGTTAATGCAACTGTTTCTGATATTACACTTATTTTCCGATAAGCCAGTTGCATCCATTTTATTTGTCTTGTTTTATGGTGAAATTCAATCTCCCTTTGTGCTAGAAAGCTCCTGCTGAATTTGACGTTTAAAGTGTAAAATTTAGAGTGTCAATCAACTCTGTCATGCTATTGTGGGACTAATACAAATGTTCTGTTTCTGTTTCTAATAGTATTCATTTCTATATTTATTCAGTACATATCCATATCCTGCACTTATGAAACCATTGTATATTCTGCACTTACTGCTATTGCACTTCTGGTTAGACCTAACTGCATTTTGTTGCCTTGTACCAGTACCTGTGTAATGACAATAAAGTTGAATCTAATCTAATCTAAAATGCCTGTGGATAGAACATTACAAAGCACAGAACATTGTTGTTGTTTTTTATGTGAGTTGATCATTTATAGGACACATTTTCACCTCTTTCTCCACATCCTCCTTGGTGCCTTTTCTGCAGAGGTGCGAAGGAGTATGTACTGGACTCCGAGACTTTGTTCCCTCCTCCACCAAACCATACACTGACTGGGCCGTTTGAACATGATAAGAGGAGAAGTTGGAGAGATAATAGAGAGTTACAACATGTCATTATTTTTTTTGCAGTGCAGATAAGGCATGGAATTAGCTGCTAAGAAAGCCCCTGTGTTGTAAAATTAAAGGGATCAATTTAAGTAATTAAAAGTTGATTGCTTGTATTAATGTAAGTCTTATAAGAAATGTGTCGCTATAACTAAAATGAAGTTCTTTGTCAACTTATGTCCTCTGAAATTGAAGTAATCTGTATCTGAAGGAATTCAAAGTATTTTTTTACATTTATTGCAAAGAGATAGTTAACAAAGCGTCACACTCTTGTTATTGGACCTTCATACCTTCTTAACTCTATGAGGGTTCTTCATGCGTCTACATTTCCTGATGTCCATCTCTGTCGTGTTAACACATCCAGGCTGGAGAAAACGCGAGCAAAATACAAAAAAAACAACAACACCATTATTACGGTCAATACTGGTGATTTTAAGATTACCCAAAGAGAGCTCTGGAAAGACAAAAAGTGACAGTGTGTGGATGAAAGAGGAGGTGGCAGTTACAATCCTCCATGCAGAGACAGAGGTTTACCACCAGGGGTGGGAATCACCCACAATACGATATTATTGTGATTTTTTGACATATTGCAATGTTCTGCGATAAATTGCAATTTATAACGTTCTTTACAACTTCAAATTTTTTTCTAACTACACATTATGCTGTTTATATAAAAAGAAACATTTCTCTGTTTGTTCTTATTCCTTCAATTTTATTGCTGCAGAATGGGACAAACTGACCACCACATCTATAATAAAAGATCCATACTTGGCGCCTGTGTATCGATACAGTAATGCCAATGAAAATATTGCAATACTATGTCTATGATGTATACATTTTTTACCCCACCCCTACTCACCACAGGTCTATGGACGTCCCAGAAGGCTCTCTCCTGGCTGTCAAGGATCTTCCTCTCAGTTTTATCCTTTTTCCTGTCGATTCTGCAAATGAGGGCATCAGTCGGTGTGAGAATTACAGCATGAAAACGTTTAAACTTTTGTTAAAACTTTTCAGGTGTTCCTTATTCATATAGAGGACTTCCAAACTGTAACTGAAAAATACAATAATGTGAAGAACATGTTCTCTGCACAAAAGAACATTGCTTAGTGTGCTTTTTGTCAAAATGTTGGTCACACGGACCAGAAAGCAATCATTAAAAAAGGAGCTGCATGCAATTGGCACAATCTGCAATCTGCCAATGTGGCTTGCAGATGCACACAAGAGTGTGAAGACCATGCAGGGGCCTAATGTGTCATAGGATTTAGTGTACAGTATATACATAATTAATTCAAAGGTGGCTCTCTGAAGGCAGGTATCCATCATTTCTTCTTGTTTACCTCCTCTGTCTTCATTCTCCAATTTCTATATATTCCAAAAGCAAATTGATTCACCGTGCTGTATATACGTCAGAAACATAAAGCAGCAGACCTGCGGTGCCTAGATAAGACTGGCGATGCAATGTAAGAAGAAATCCCATTACCGGGGGGTTAATGGAGCCTTTCAGAACTCACTGCTCATGATATGTTTTGTTTAGCTTTTACCTTAGGTGTGATTGACATCACTGCGTGCATTGTAGTTTCATGAGTTGCCGTGGTAACAGAGTGCACTTACTTGACCTGGGCCTCAGCCTGCATGTAGATAAACTCCCACTTCCTGGCAAAAGCTCTCTGCAGCCTGGCTAGGTTCTCCTGTGGAGAGAAGACGTGGTAGGATGTCATGATCAAAAATCTCTAAGGAAAAAACTACATTAAACTAAATCTAATTAAATCTTAAAATATCCCGCAGTTTTAAAGATCTCATTATTACAGACACACACAAATTTGACCTTTAAGAGGTTGTGTTGTTTTTGTTTCCCTAAGCTTGACATACAGATCAATCCCAAGAAGTAGTAATATGTGTATAGTGGAACAATCCAGAACTCACCGCCTCATAATCTGCCAACTCCAGCCTGGTCTTGTTCTGCATGGTCCGCTTGCACAGGTAAATAGCTATGAGAGGGACAGAGAGAATCAAAAACAGGGATTTATCAGTATACAGTACATGCTCCCCTTCATCCATACATCTCTCATATACCTAACTCACCACTCCTCACCTCCCATGGTATGAAAATATAATCAGTTTTGGAGGCTGCCTGTCCACTTATGTGTTACTTTAGGATTTTGAGATTGAGTGTGAAGATGCACTTGGCTCTAAACTCCAGACATGCTGCTTCTGGGACAGGATGAAGGGCACAAAGTGCAGCGGTGATTGACTAATCCAGTTGACTGGTCCTCTCTAGAGGAGGGTGTGTTTACAGTGCCAGGTCAGTTTTATTCCTAACTGCTTTTAAAAAAACAGTATATCAGTGGACTAAAATCAGGATAATAGTAACTTTATAATTTTTTGTCAATATTTGATACATGCTAAGTCAATCATTCAGGTTCATAATAGCATTTATAGGTTCTCTCTCTCTCTCTCTTTCTCTCTCACTCTCTCTCTCTCTCTCTCGTTTTCTTAATTTGCTTGCGTTTTGTTTATTTGCGTGTGTAGAATAGATCACATGCGAACAAACAAATTGGTCATATTGATCCACTTGTGAAATATGTAATTGATTTGTCACATTCCATAGCTTAACCTATTAGTCACTATCAAACCTGAGCATGTAAGGTTGAAACTGAGACAATTACACGTACAGCATAGTCATTTCTGTATAAAACCTTAACATTGTGAGGGTTGTGATAAGCTCCACAGCCAATCTATAGATATTCCCTTACACCTACAAGGATATGTTTACTGTCTTTATTTAATTTGATGTAGCTTAATGAAGATGAAAGAGGATTTGTAGAAATCATTTTCTAAAGTACAGTTGTGGGATTAAAATCGGTCCCTAGATTCAGTCTGAATACAGAGGACTAAATCTTACAGTTGTGTATGGTTAATTGTATTCTGCTGATTTTGGAAGTCTAGAATGTACTTAACTTTAGCCTCGTGAGCATTTGCTGTGAATTAAATGTACTCACCGAGTACCTGTGTAATAATATAGTTGAGACGTTGGTACTGGATACAAACTATCAACACTCCCTCAGACACAACAGTATTTTCGTGCCATTCAATGGTACTCCGTATTTCCATTGAAAAACTATTCTAGTATAATTGATTTAACGGAAAAGCATTGATCCTTCAAACATGGAGGAAGACATGCTATAAGAAGGGGGTTATCATAAAATGTGTAAGAAAAAAAAAGTCAATGTATCCCTCTTACCATAGTCTGTGTTCTCAGGCTCCCAACAGTTGGATGGCCAGAAATACGGTGCCTGACAGCAAAACAAAGGGAAGAGTCAAAAGATATTGATCAACCGGTGGTTAGAATTTCAAAGACAGAGAGTCAAAACTATAAAGGCAACTTTCAAAACATTTCCACAAAACCTGGAGTGATGACAGTGACCTTTGTGAGACTGTTGTTTTGCCTCTGAGACACAGCGGTGCACATGATTGCCTTGCACCAGTGTGTGAGCAATCAAAAAAAAATTGTAATCAGTATTGAACAGATTTAGAAAAGCTGACTCCTAAAACTGTTTCCACTAGTAAGAGGCATCCTGGGAAGTTGCAGAGACGTGGGAGTTTTGCAGCATCACTATAAAACGAGTGGCGATGATGAGCTGCAAAATAAACATTGGGAATGCATAAAGCCAGCAGGCAAAGAACAGATGCTGATATGATTGTTATTTGCCATTCAGTAGGTTGCAGGGTATTTGAATCACAGTTTTAATTCAAAATTTTACACAGTGTTAATTGTTACTTGTTAATTGTTTTGATTTCCCTCTGTGTTTCTCTCGGCCTCACACTTAATTTGCTAATGAATGGTGATTATCTTTTTGAAGCTTCAATGGCAAACAATCTCGCTCCTTTTCTCTTCCACTTCACTTTGAAGGAGAAGGACCAAGGTCAAAGCACAGTCATGTGCACTGTCGTCTGGTGTAATTAAACTGCTCCTCCAGCTCCGGTGGAGACTCAGCCCTCCAACAAGACTCCGTGGAAAGGAAGGAAGATGCTACACAGAGATCATTCTAATGTCGGCACGGTCCGCCTTGTCGTTCCCCAGTGAGGAATGTGAAAACATTGTTTCCGATTTTTAATTAGGAACTTCTGGAAAAACAGTCTGGCATAATTAATCTCTGACTTTAACCCCACTGTCTTATCTGTGAACAGTGAAGGTGGAGTAAAATGTCAGCACGCTTTTCTTCTCTTTTCGTCCCTTGATGAGTCTTTAATTCTAGTGCACTACTCTACTACACTATGTCTCTGTCAGGCTTTTGGTAGCCGCCTACCCAGCCTGAACCCAGACCTGCTTCCCTCGCTCGCTTGATGTATGTTTTAACAGATTACCATTTTTAACAGGGTCACAAAGGATTCCACAACGAAGGAGCAGACAGGGCCTTTTGTCATCAAGATCAGTGTGTCGTTTCATTACAGTACAAGTCCTCTTCAACAGCTGATTAAAGTATTTATGAAAAGTAAGTGCCTCCAAAATCAGATTAACCTTGCTGGACTTTTCAGTATTTCTCATGCTAATGCAGGATGAAGAAGGGAGTTTGAGGTTACGTCTGTTATGAAAGGCACAGAACAGTAATATATACATATACCGGTATACATACATTATTGTATTATTACATACAATTGTATTATGTATAACAAGGAGCAATTTTTAGAAAATCTAGCATCCAAAAATACACATTCTAAAAGTTACATTCCAGGGATGATCCCAGAACTGTAGATTTTTACCTATTTATTAAAGCTCTTTTTACTGGCTAAAAGTTCCTGGAACAACTTCACATGATTTAAATTTAAAAAGGTCATCCTATCTTTATAAATCTGTTATGTGTTTCTTTATTTAGACTAAAAGTCTGCTAGTGGCTCCATTAGACGGTACTCAGGCACGACATTGCTTTGAGCTAAATGCTAACATCACTTTTCCAACATTCACACAATGCTGAAATTGAGCAGGTATAATGCTTTGATTTCCACGATCTTAGCGTGTTAGCATGCTAATGTTTGGAACTATGTCATAACTAAGACAAAGAAGAACCCCCCCCTCATTAAATAATTGAATCTATACATTAAGAATCTGGAATTCTGCTAATGTTGTGCATCAACTGTGAAATGATTCCATTTCTCTTTTGTGCTGTAAACTGATCCAACAGATGTCTCTCCAAATTCAATCCGCTGTCACAAAATGTTACCCAAGATACTTTCTCAGTTCTTTCAGCGGTGACCTCATGAGCATAATGGTAAATATAACAGTGTTTCAAAATCAATGTGTTGGCCTTCTTGGCAACATTTGATATTTAACTCAGTATCAGGTGACAAACGAGAGGTTTAATAGTCAATTACCTATTTTATGAGTCTCCACAGACAGAGTAACCCTAAACCTTTAAGATTAACTCTTACTGTTGAGTAACTTCGAGCACCTAATTCACTTGGTTGCACGCTGAGTTTCAGTCTGGAACTATTTAAATCTAAAGTAAATATGATCTATTGATATACTTCTCCACAACTTGTGTAGCCTCCTCTGTGTCTTTGTTATCACTTGACTGACACTCCTGCTCACCTGAAAGCGATAGAAAGTGCCGTCGTCTTTGAGGGAGAGGACGTGGTCTGAGATAGGGAAGAAGTACCCCTGAGCTGCGATGAGACTTCCAATGTGCATGGCCTCAGCTGTAACAGGAAGAGAACAAGTAGTACTCATTACAGCTACGGTATAGGATTCAGCCTGAAGATGGTTTGATTGGGGTCGGGTGTACAAGGATGACTCAATGATTGACTCAGTGTCCGGGCTGTGGGCTTCTGCACCAACAATAAACAGTTCTCCCCCCACCAAGCCTCAGGTCAGGTCATCTAAACAACATAGCCACAGCAAAATCTAGCTAGTCTTATTGCTATAACTCTAGTTTCTTTTTTCCTGCTCAGTCTGTGTTGTTGTTGAAGTATTAACTTGTGAAGCTTAAAGCTACAGTGCGTAGTTTCTGTCGCCCCCATGAAGTATTTTAAGTAATAAAGAGATATTTGTGTGGAGCTGATAGTCTTAATTAACTTTGTAGCAACTCATTTGGCAATGGCTTAAATGTAACAGACGCTTATTAATATCTACAAGTTACGCACAACACATTAAATTTCCCATTAAAATGTTTGATTTCCGTTAGGGAAAGTCTAAGTGCATGTGTCTAGATCTTCTATTTATTTCAAACACACCCACATTTATGCTTCTGAAAGACCTGCAGTGTTTACCACACTCTGTGTCTGACCTTTCATAAACTGGACTGCTGTGCTGCAGTAGTGAAAGAAGTATTCAGATCCTTTACTTAAGACTAGAAGTACTAATTCCACACTGTACAAACATTATAAGTAAAAGTCCAGCATTGACAATGTTACTTAAAAAAAGTATGTAAGTATCATCAGGAAAATGTATTTAAACTTATTGCAGAAAATCCTCACATTTAAGAAACTGGAAACAATCAAAACAATCCTGTCAACCAACTAAGCTACTCTTTTCAGCTGTAAGTGTAGGCCTGAATATTGTTGGGTAGTTTAATTTATAATAAAACATTGTATTTCTTGTGTGCAAAATTGTTAAATTGTAAATTAACTAAAGCTGTTAAATTAATTTAGTGGAGTAAAAAGAACAAGATTAATGTTTTAAATGTAATGAGTACAAGGAGAAAATGGCATGAAAAGAAAAGAGAAAAGTAAAGTACAACTACCTTAAATTTGTAATTGAACAGGACTTAAGTAAATGTACTACGTTCCATCCCACCACTGCTGTGCTGTTATCTAGCTGCCATGTAAGATAAATACATCCCTGTATTTTATATTTTTGCACGGTAACACTACTTCGGAGTACATTTGGCATTAACAAAACTCATGCTTTCACATTATTGGTAGTTTGTGGCTGTAATAATCTAAACTGGAAAACGTTGCACGCTGTAAGTTTTTGTGCATACTTATTACAGCGTTGGTATTTCCTTTAGTAAATAAAACTCTCTAGTTTGAACAAGATGTGTGTTGTCATAGGAGGGTGGTGATTTTAAGAAAGAAGTCATTATGTTCAGCAGTCTGATATGTTTTGTCAAAATTTACCTGGATCCTCAATGAAAAGGTTCTTCATCAGCCACTGCACAATATCTGTACCTGAAACAGGCCAGACAAAAAAAAGAGACTGACTGTTACACAGTGCATGGTCCCACATCTGTAGAGATTTAGAGTACGATTTAAGAAATAGAAGAAGATGGGGTATAAAGTGAGAAGCAATAGAAAAGAAATAAAACGTTTTTTATCCCTTCTCCTTTGAGTCATTTTTGGGGGCTAAAAGAAAAAAGTTTTTCCCCATTACTTTAAAACTCCAATTATAATTAGGAGTAATGGAGGACAAGTTTGGCTTTATACTAAAAGACACATGTGCAAGCTTAATTAAATAATTTCTACACAAGAGTTCTTTTCATTACTTCATCTCAAGAAGTCGTCTTGAAGTAAAAAAATGAATAAGGTCTCAAACTGCTCAAGTTTAAAATGATCTCAGCCCACTGGCACTTGGAAGAGCAACATTTAGAGCATTTACATTATTCTGTGATAATTTATGATAGGTAAAAATACTAAAACGTTAGAGATAGAGAATCATCACATCTTTGCTTCTGCTTTCTCTGAGTCCCGAGGGACGTGGTGTTTAATTCTTCATCATTCATTAGTTTCCCTTGCCTTTAGCACTCAGCTGCAAACACTCTGCACATCCATCCGCTGCTGTAGTAATTGTGTTTATTGATATAGACTGCTTATGGCATATTGTGGTAATGCATTTTCCACAAGGTCTGAGAGAGAAAAAAAGGAGACCGTTAATAGCTTTTCTTTGCTTCCATCATTAGTTTGGGGTGTGTCAGAGCCTCCCACTGTGACTCCAGACTTTTAAAGTGATTATCAATTGAAGCAAGAACAGCCAGCAGGCAGGGTGGCTGACTTCAATCCCCACATGACAGGTACAACTGGCTACTATTTTTTTATTTTTCTACTTTAAGTGTGTGTGCATGTTCCCCTTGTAATTCACAACAATGCAGTACCACATATTGACACCTACAGCTCCAGCTCTACTGAAGCAGTTGGAGGTTGATTGCCTTGCTTAAGGGTACCTTGACAGTACTGTAGGAGGACAGCATTACTCATTCCCCTTCCACACTCATACTTTCTTTTGAAAACATTTAATAATATGTTGTCCTCCCACTTTCCCTCCAGCTATTCAGTTATTCTCCAGTTAGCCACTGCTGAAGAAGCAGAGCAGCAGCATTAACAGAACTAGCAACAATATATGTATTATATATCTATATCTGTGTATATTTATAGATAGATATTAGCTTGTGCCTTAGCTGGAGGTCTGGCTTCTAGTGTTCCAACACTATTGTCATCACTATTCGCGGCCATTATTGGCCTCTTTGCACAACCCAAAACAGAAAGCTGTAAATTGACATCAGTCCTGGGATTGTTGAAATTTACAAACAGATCATGCAACGTGCTTTATATTACAAGTCCATAATTTTGGAATCCTTTTCTTCAAGTTTCTTGAAAAGCACTGTGTCCATTGGTACAAATCATAGGGAAAATAAGAAATTACAAGAAAGACATTGCGTTGAACCTATAAGTAAATATGAGATCAGTATCCATTTATTACTATACACTTTATGTGTAGAATTGTGAGTTTGACTTTACACATTTCTTTTTTTTGACTGTTCAGCTGACCGTGTTTCAAACGAACATGATCTCTATTTTCCTGATAATTTGTACCAAATAGCAAATGTAACTTTTGGGATGAGACTTTCTTGACCAGAATAACACTATAAAGTGATTGACATGTCAGTATAGAAAAAGTGCAAATTAAATAACTAATGCATATTTTAACAACCTATGTTTACGTTCTTCTGACAGACCTCTACTGTCGTGGTCCAAGACAAAAAAGACTGTTCTCTCTGGGGAGCAGAGGCCGATGTAGTGTGATGTAATTATGATGGCAGCAGAAACCTTTTAGTGAGAATTTGAGGAAAACTGTGTCAACAAAGTGTGTTAACATTGTTTAAAGTGATGGTTTGAGTAATTTTACCCTTGAGTCCTTTGCACCATGACCTTGAGCCAAACAATAATAATAATAATAAAAATAATCTTTATTTGTAGAGAACTTTTCAAAAACAAGTTACAAAGTGCTTTAACAAGTGTAAAGAGAATAACACCCAAGAGACAATAATACAAAAAGATAAAAGCATGAAAACATTGAAAAAACTAAAATACAGATAAATATAAAATTTGTAAAATACTATAAAATAAAAGGGACAAAATGAAGTCAAATAAGATTGGGAAAGGCTCTCCTATATAAGTATGTTTTAAGAAAGGACTTAAAAGAGTTCACTGACTGAGCTGACCTCTTTTACTCGGACAGGCTGTTCCAGAGCCTCAGGGCCCTGACAGCGTTTGGTATACAGTATTTGGTAAAAGTTTGATTTCAAGTTTGGTATCATTTCGGTCCTTGTTAGTGGTAATTTACACAGTTGACAAACTGTCAACTGGTTGGTTCCATTAGCGCCTGCATGAAGGTAATCAGCTGATAAAGCTAACTCGCCCAATGTTTGACCCAGGTGAAAAAAGTTTCTGAAGGTTGTTTGGCTCGAGGTCATGGTGCAACAGACCCTAGGGTAAAATTACTCCGACCCATCACTTTAAGTAGTTTTAAGTCAAACCAAACCTTGACAACAGACATGGCCGATCAGAAAATATTGACAAAGAAAATACAGTTTGTAGTTTAGGGTTGAGGACTTGTTGTTTGAGATATATTTAATCACCTAATTTAATTTAATTCAGGGGAAAGAAGGTAGCTCTGAATAACCTACCCTGGTAACAACTTTGACTCACTTTTACCAGTGTATATTTGTACACTGCAGGTTTCGCCAGTCTTTGACATCTCACTCTACTTCTTACCCGTTACTACACTGGGGATTTTGGTCATGAAACTTTTGACAGTTCTGATGGGCACACCCTCTGTCTCATCCTGGATGCGAGTGATAATGTCTTCAATCTGCAGAGGAAGGCAGCCAAAGAGGAAAGAAAGAGGGACAGAGACAGGAAGGGAAAAGAAGATAAAATAGGGTCAAGATTGAAATATGCATATTGTGACCATTTAAAAAAAAAAAAAATCATAAAATGTGTTCTTATATTATGGTAAAAAATATTTTTACCATCCAACTTAAGGGAGAAGATTCGGGTTCAGCTCACTTCACTTAAATTAATGATGACCACACATTCACAAGCTGATCCTTTCAAAGAAGCTGCTTGGGAAATTACTCACTTCAGCCCAGCATAAGCTGGTTGGTTTAAGAAAGAGAAAGAGGGTGCTATTTTTAAGCACAAACTTACACAAAGCTTTTCCTGGTGTACCAAGGCATTTGATTAATTCAAACATGAAATGCTAATGTAACATTGCAACAAACATGCTAAGAAATGCTTATGCTGCACTAATGCCCAGCCCCAGCAAAAAACAAATGTATTATTAAGGAAGTAACAAACCTATTTCATAGGACCTTTAAACATGCAAAATGGAAAACATAATTAGACCCCTACATATTTTTAGTGTTCATAATATTTACAAAAGTTGCAGCAACAGCATAAAGTTGGAGGAAAATCTCATTTAATATGAGCAGGAGACGAGGTTCAGCAAGAACAGCATGTGCCTTTGGCCTATTATTCCAATTGTACAGATGTAAATGAAACACACATATTGCCCACTTTGCACTGTAGTAGTCAGATCTGTTGTTTTGTTTGCAATGTTGACACCCCCTCTCTGCACAGCTGCTTTATGTTTGTGTCAGAGAGTGGGATGTGAGAAGTTGGTCGCTTTGGAGACAGCTAACACAAAACTACCACACACCTCAGCAGGTATGCAAACTCAGAGCGAGAGCGATAGAAAGAGATAAAAAGAGGGAGAGACCAAAAGATAGAAGGAAAGAAAGAAAGAAAGAAACAAGGAAAGAGAAAAAGATCACATTAAAGAAGTGTCAAAGAAAAAACAGTACCAAAGACACCACTCACACACTCACAGTCATGCTTGCACAGAAAAGACAAATCATGTACTTCCTGTGCTCCCTATACATGCAGTGTACTGCACATTTGTTCTCATGCTGTGTGCATTTTTCTGACCCTTTTAGCTTTTCACTATATTTATGAGCTAGCTGTCAGTGGAGTGCAATTCTCGCAGGCACCCACGCTGGGTCAAAGCTTACATGCCTACTTCAACAACAGACACAGACTTAATGCTTTTAAAATATCCCAACTTGTTGTACATTCTAGTCTAAATCTTTCTAGATTTCTTTGACAGACAGACTGCTGTGCTGGTGTCATTTTCCCCTCACACTGTATCCTGTATAAAATGTTCCATACTAGAATACAAAATAGTATCTTATTCTGCTTGCTTTGTCTTTAGAATATGATAATTTGAATAAGAATGCGATTATTAACGGTAGAGGAAACTTGAGGCGGAAATGTGAGGTGTTTCCTGTGTGAGGCATTACATCTGCTACAAACAAGAAATGTAGCTGCGTCAAAAGAACCAAAGGAGCAAAATAATTGTGTTAGTTTTGGCCTGTGTATTTTGCATAGCATAGCTGGTTGAATGTGTTCCTTTATCTGCTCACTAACTCCTACAGCATGACCATAGGTATCATCAGGTTTCTCGTAAACATCACGTTTTCTTGGTTGGGTTGGTTTACTGATAACGGTCTAATATTTTTATGACTTACATTTTTACAACATACTAGACCTTTTCCATTGTTGTTCCTGGTATTTTCCAGTCCACCATCCCTTACCAGGATGGACAGAGAGGTAACCTTGGAGATTATAGGTATAGTAAGCAATATCTAAAATTACTGTTTAACTTCAGTTTTGGACAGAGCAAGACTCATACGTTCCCTCCGCTTCTTTATCCTCAGCCGGCACTATAGCTTTAACAGGTATAAGTAAAGGTACTAATCTTCCTTAAAGAAAAACGAGTAAGCTAGTAGGAAGTTTTCCAAAATGTTGAAGTATTTAATTAATTGAGTCTGGGGTAGGTGGTGGCAGAATGAACACTTCAGCACAGCTAAGTGCATTGCTCAGGGACAAAATTGCAGATAATATTAAAGAACAGAAAAGCTCAAGAAGCACATCTTATTCACTTCTCAATACAAGATGTTCCCAGCCAAGATTCAAACTGACAAGCCTGCTTTTAACTCTCTTGCCATCCATCTGCTGTCACCCCGTTTCTCTCTCTTGTGAACGAAACAGATCCTGGCTGTCTGCCAAAAGCAAGGGCACAGGTAGCTTCAGGCTACTCATCCAAATCAATATAATAATACAATTCTAACAAGACCTTGATGGTCTGTGGAGACAACTGCTCAAAATACTATAAAGGCTTCCGCTGTCATGAACATTTCACCTCTTCTGTCCCATCAATCAAACTGGGCATTCATTGCAGGCTTATTACAGCCATTAAACCCGGAATTTTAGGAAAAGATGCAAAAATCACCACCTGTATGCCAGATCACAAAATGCTATTTTCTAATCCGCAAAAAAAGTAGGAACATTGAAATGCATTAGGGGATGTCTCCCTTTTACAGTACATAGATAGAACCAGTTGAGTCTTAGTTGCATTAGATCAGTCACAGTCATACGTACAAAACAGACTGCTTTAAAAAATCCTTTGTTTGAGTATTAGTCCAACTAGTAAGCATCATTCTTGACAGCCACTACGGTTGAACAAAAATAGGAAACTCAATCCAAGAAGAAAATATCACTGGTATCAGCTCGTCATTACAAAATCACACAAGTAACAATCATTAAGCAGGAACTGAGAGATCAATTTAACGTTACACACGGTACCTGTTGTATTTATCTTTCCCTGTTTTAGGGTGTGTGTGCCTGTTAGGTTGTGTCTGTGTCTGGGCTTTAAATGCAGCCCAGTGGGAACAAATATAACTGCGAGCCACTACAGTTAATACCCTGTAGGGCAGTAGGCCATCTGATTACACTTTTATTAGCCAAACCAAACTAATCACCAAACTAATATTAAAACAAGGTAAAGCTTCACCTTTAGAAACATATTGAAGCTATTGGCTGGTGAAGGAAGTATTTAGAAAAAATAATACAATGAAGATCAAATATTCCATTACAGAAACATTACTAGAAATGAGCGAGGAATAAAAGCAAGAATACCTATTTTGCAGAATAATCCCTTTGTAAGTGTTAAATTATTATATTATTGGATTATAGCATTACTGATGCCTTAATATGTAAGCAACATTCTAAGGCTTAAGCTAGTCAAGCTAGTTTTGTACAATGTTGGGTAGTTAAACTTATAGAAATGCATCATATTTTGTTGAAATTCATGTGTTGGATATGCAAAATGTAAACGAATAAAGTAGGAACTATTCCAGTAAAATAAATATAGTGATTTAGAAAGTACTTTACTTCCTTTAAAATATAGAGCAGTAAAACTATAAGTGGCACCAAAAGGAAATTATCAGTACACTATTTTAATGTTTTTATTTGAGTACAGCAAATGTACTTAGTTATTTTCCAGCCCTGCATTTAGGTCCAGATTTTCCAAACCAGTAGGCAAAAGTATTCACTTTAAATGTTTTTATTTATTTTATTTTTTTATCACAGTGTGTACCTGTTATGTATTCCTTTATTTTCTCTATTCAACTGTTCTATTGCAGTTTTGTGCTGCTGTAACAACTATGTTTCTCCTCTGCGGATCAATAAAGATTTATCCTATCTTGAGTAGCAGTTGAATATAGTCACCTCAGCCTGAATTTGATGCTGCTGTAAAGAAGATTTCAATTGTTGTTGGCTGGGTACAACTACTGTAGTCTGAACATTTATTTAACCTAAAATATAGTGGCCAATAAAAGAACAGTTACATAAGAGGTCTTTTTGAATGCAAGTGGGCTAAAACATCCTGAGTCAGCCATGCAGACCCATGGTAAAAGGCCACAAAAACTCTCAACTGAAACCAAAAACTGGCATGCACATCCCAAATACACGCAGAGGAGGCCAACTAAAGAACAATAAAAAAATCAAACCCTATGAATTCTTGACCATGAAACAGCTGCAATTACTCTTCCTTTAAGATAATTCTAAGGGAGATTGACAAGGGAGATTGACAAGGCAATCACTGTGGCTAAATAAAGAAACAGGAATACATGCTGCTGAGAGAGAAAATGTCAGCCATGGCCCTGAGGTTATCGCGCAGAGATACCTGGGTAACACATTTTGAGAGAAAAGAAGAAAATTACCTCGTCTGAGCCATGCCGCTCCAAATCTTCCACACAGTGACAGTTTAACAAGGTGCCAGATCAATAACAGGCTGGCTTAAGGCCAGCTAGAGAACAAGTAGATGGATGATTAGCACTGAAGTCAACAATCCAGGGGTTGAATATTCAAGCTGTTTAGTTTACCTCGGCTTTGAGGGTGAGACATAAACATCTTAGAGACATGGGTTGTCACTCTTTTGTCAAACACAACGCCATACAGGATAATTTTCCCAATAATGCATTGATGCTTCAAATGGTGGTTCCAAGGGGGGAGAAAGAATGACTGAATTGAGTATTCTTATGTTTATCATTACGCATTAGTTAGTCTTATAGGGAACAAACATAGGGTGGTGGAGGTGGTATGTAACATTGTTACTTGATTTATTTTGTATCACTAAAGTCACATTTGGCCCTTTAAAAATAACCACATCATGTTAAGCATTTACTTACACTGTTCAACTGGTCCATTGTAAGCCTCAAACATTGAATTATGTCTATTTTTCACTAGCTGTATGATTTGATATTGGGTGTGTAATTCATGTGCTGATGTTCATATTTTATAATCCTCAGAGAGAAAGTTCAAATAGAACTATGAAGAGTACATATAGCAGCGCTCTCCATGAACTGATTAATTTAGATTTCTGGGAAAGGAAAAGGATGTGATCAGACCAGTCGCTGATTTAACTCCTTCCAGAGATGCTTTAGCACATCTGCATATTGCCTTCACAAGATCCTTCACAATCAAATGCTGAGACGCTGCACTGATTGGAACATGTTCCTCTGTGATTTAAGTGGCATTTGCATTATTGAAAAAGAACACTTGGACAGAAAGTCAAGTGACAACAAAAGGAAAAGGAGATGGGAGAACTTACTGATGCCACCAAACAGACACAATTCTTTAAATTATAATATTAACTATTAATGTCATGCACATATTTAAAAAGGCTGAGCTTAAAATATATACAACGTGCTCAGATCCAGATTCAGGGTTGTGTATGTAATGAAATGAGATGCTGCAGGTACATAGACTCTAAACTCTTCTGAAAAGCTTTGGGCAAAAGCCAAATTGTAAGCTTGTGGTACAGTTGAAACAATTTGTAAAACAAATATAGAATTAGTGAAAAGAAAATATGTTTGTGAAATAGTATTACGTCTAAATTGTTTTCTGAGGTGGAGGCAGTGCAGACAGGATCTCCGGTCAACTTACTGATACGAGTTTAAGTATATTGATTGTGGCAAACACTGACTTCCTGCCAGCTCCATGGATTTTTGCAAGCTAACCTCTGAACTTTTGGTTAAGCAAGGTTAGATTGTATCTATAGCAATGACTGATATGTCATTATAGCCACACTATACCATTAAGATCTTTAATAACAAATGTGTCTAAATGATGCTTATTAGATTCCATCTAAATATGGTTAAAGTAGCCAAATGATTTAATTACAGATCCAGTTAAGGAAACCAAATGTCTCAATTTGTGGGCTTAAATAGATCCAAAGAAGCTCTGCATTTAGGTGAATCCCATACACATATTCTTCCTTTACTGTAGCATGTTTACTTCATAGCAATTTTATAATCTGACACAATGTCTGAGGAGACTCATTATCCACATGTCTGTGTCGGCCGGCATAGTGTGTTTTGTACCCACAAACATTTCTAAAACTAACTCACCCACATTTGACATCTCCCAAAAAATAACTTCATAACGATCCCTTGAAGTGGAAAGCAGCTTGCTTCATTAGTAGAAGCTCTAATACTATGGTGTTATAGGCAGATATGTTGTTGACACACAGGGTTGAACATCATGTTGCTGCCAGTTATCCAAGTAAATGTATTAGGTTTTTTTAAAAGGTGGCAGTTAAAGTGTCAATGCACAAAAAATTAAATGTTTGTTTTCAACTGGATATAAGAACTATACTTGCTGTATCTTGTGTTTATATGTATGGTTTCATAGTGTAGGATACTGTATGTGACAGCAGCTTAGAAAACATGTACGTAAACATTACCTTGGAAATTGTGTTGTCCTGCAACATTGCAAATAGAGGTTTAGCAAAGCAAGGCTACCATGGAAACCACGTCAGCACATCAAGATTCCACAACCTACTGCTGACATGAGCTCACACACACAGTCAAAAAATATGAGTCCTTAAATTCAGAAATGTATTACCCTGATCATCATAAATGTCATATTTGTGATCCTAATAATCCAACTCACTCTACACTGCTACTTTCATGAAAATGTATTTAAAGACATCTGTCAAATGTGAACATGAACGCCACCGCAAAAACATCATCAAAGACAACTACCAACTGGGGTGTTCGCTGTTGCTGGACAACATGAACGCATGAGCCAAGAGTCACTCCACAAGCCAAATTGTTCTTTTAGAGTGCCCAGTTAAATGAACCTTGAAATTATTATCGCTCATTTTGTGGGTGGCCACAAGGAGGTTCAAGCTCGACAGCAATGGTCGATGTTCAATCTACCCAAGATACACCCCTATGATTTACACAATAATCTTCAGTATATGGAGTTTGAAATTCACTGGTGTTGAAATCACTGGTGTTTTAACTTTAGGTTGATTTCATATTCACTGGTGTTTTAATGCAATTCTACTCTGGTGTTTTAGCTCTAGTCCAGTCAAAAACAATCACTAGTGTTTCAGTGATGGTTTGGTTCAATATTCTGAAGCCCTTGTTTGGTCCAGTATGAGTTGGTGTTGCAGTCCTGGTTTACTAGCGCAACACAGTTATTTGAACAATGCTGCAGAGTCAGACAGTGGTCGAGTTGAAGCATTATTCTCTGTAGTTGTACACCATGCTCTGTATGTTTAGACACAAACAGTGGAGTGAGTAGTGTATGGTACAGTATGTATAGACGCTTTGGTATGTGTAGGTCAATGTACACTGTATGTGTCATCTTGGGTAACTATTTCGTCATTCCTTTCAGTAAGGCACCTTTCCTCCCCTGCAGTACCTGAATGGTTCTGTAGAGCACATAAAAATCAGGTCATTTCAGGGATAACTCTCCTTTTTTTATTTCTGTCATCACCAAGTACTGTATTATAATATTTGTAATATAATATTCAGTATTTGCACCCTGAATCCTCTGAGAATAAAGGTCTGGGTTATTTTCCAAATTACATTTTAAGCAAAAGGATCATAACACTTCATGCAATGTCCTTGGGTATTGTAAGTAATCATGAATGCATATTAAAAGAACGTTATGTGCCCGCCATCATCATAGCCCCAGTGTAATTTAAGATCTTGTGATATGCTGGTTTTATAGAATTTGAAAACGTTACTGTATCAATCCAGCTAATGAATATTTTGTGTTGAACTCACACTAGACTAATATTGCTTTGTACAGAATAAAATAGTCTTTCATGGATAATGTTATTATCCATAAATAACATATGACTCCTTATTTTTGTAATATTGTCCAATAAACTTTGAAAAAGATCTTAGATTTAGAAAAAGGCCAGATTTCCCTAAAGCCTCTCAGTATTGCATACCATCGCTTTCTCATTTGTAAATCAATGAACTAAGACAATCTTGGTGGTAGAACATTTTAGTCCCTGAAGCTCAGAGAATAAGGAGCATTAATATGTACAAAAAATTATCTTTATGAAATAATTTACATTAATTCACTTCATGTGGGGGAATAACATAAAATCGTAAAGCAGACAAGGATAAACAAAGGATTCTGCAGTGTAATAATAAAAAGGTGATTTAGCAGTGACAAAAGCAAACAACCCTGCACTCAATTGATGAGATTTCTATGGACCAGACGTTTTTCGCTCCCATGCTTTGTTACACGTGATTTGTACACCAAATAACTAATATCTTTTCATAAAGATTAAAGAACAGCTAATAAATAGAGGATAGTGAAGAGGTTAGAGGTGGGCAATTTCTGAGTGAGTTCATATAAATGTAATTCAAAAGCCATGCTGGGAAATAATGTTGAAAGTGTTTTGATTGATGGTGAATGCACTGAGCTACAAGGAACAACACAGGAATTAAAGTCTGTATCTCACATAACACTGTATATTATTTTTCCCTATGTCATTTAGAACTATTAACAGCTTAAGAGTTTGAACTACTGAATGACTTCATTATTACTGCTTTAAATAGAAAGCAACTCAATTTATACATTAGGTATAGCAGATATTGCGCAAGGGTTGAGCTTTAATACTGCTGCCTGAGCTATCCAAGTTTTTACTCGGAATAGTAAAAACATTGTGTGGCCCAAGAAGGACTACCTTAGAAGCAACCACAGCAACTTTGTCCATCGAGATAGTATGTGTTTTTGAGCTACATCAGCTTTCACACAAAGAAGAATTGGATGTGGATGTCAGATAAGACCATCAGCTGCCATTTGGCTTATTTTCATCACCCAGCTAAGGTTGGTGTGCCAGAGAGGGTAGGCGGAGGTAACGCACGTAATTAAGTTGAATAATTGGTTCAAAGTCATCTTATAAGTTCTGAAAATATAAAACAAATATGTAAATATAAAACTGAGTTAAGTTCACTCAATTTGATGTTCAGTAAACTTAAATATTAGGTTGAATCAACAACTGTTCAGTCACACAGACAAAGTTATTGGTCTGTCCATACTGTCTATGTGCAAATCTCTTCATAAAGCAATTCAATGTAAAAGATGTGAGAAGAACTCCACTCTTTCGTCCATGCAAAAACGCATTACAGAGTTTATGTGAAACCAATATCAGGCTTGATTTGACTAAAGTTTAGGCTGCCTTGGAATGTCTTTACAGCCATGTAAGGATAGGAGTTTTTACAGTATGATCAGTAGATACAGTACAGTAGTAATGATCATGGACAAGTGAAAATTGTTTGAAAGACTTAAAAAATTATAGAAAAATTGCTAATATTTGTTTAGGGAGGAATGTATATAGCTTTAGTGTATCATGTATTCTTTTGTATTTCAATAATTTACCCCACAGGCTGTCCATGACTCCCTTTTCTCACACTGCATTTTATTTCCCTAACCTACATATCCTCAGTGAGCTCTTTGCTTTAAAAGGAAATATATCTACCCAAATTCTCATTAACATGAAGAGGCTAACTATGACAACCGTCTGTCAAAGTGTACAATCATAAGGTTCTGATAATTAATCTTCCCTTTGATGGAAATTATTAAATTCTGGGCACATGCAGTTCACAGAAAGGCAATTCAATAGGACTACTGTAATAAGAGGATTTGGGTAATCCCATATTTAATCTAATATCTAATGCAGGCTATAGCCAGCCTGGCAAAGGTCAAATTAGTTTCGTCAAAATTATTAGATGTAGTGCCAAAATGTATGTGTGAGGGCATCAGTATCACATTAACACACAGTATGTCTCACACACACACACACACACACCAAATGAATTGCCATTCACCCAGAGTGGGTGTAATGAATGTGAAGAGGGTGAAGCAGTCTGCCTGCAGTATACCAGTTTATGTCTGAAGGTCAGATCCGAAGGCTTTGTGACAGTGATGATAAGTCTTGCTGGTTTCAGCCCAGTGCACCTAGGCAGCAGGGTGATGTGGCTGGTAATGGAAGTGTAATGACAACAGGATGGCTTTAGCACAGCTGACTGCTGTTGCATCTCTGCCTGACGGCCGACGCTATCTCTGAGCAATTTACGAGGCCTGTCAGAATTCTCAACCACAAAATTAAAAAGTTATCTGATGTGTGCGTCTGACACAAATCATATTGTTTCTTCTACAACAAATAAATGAAAATGTTATCGGAAATGATACCTCAGTGGATAGAATGTACTTCAGGAGTACTCACCCATGTCTACTGTTTAACACAAGTGGCTGAATAAAATAGAAACGATGCGTCACGACTTCTATTCAAATATGTTTTGTGGGAAGATAAGTTTGATCTAGGTTAGAAGTTGTTGAAAAGCTTCTAAGCATTGTTTAACCATGCAGTGCCAATCTGCAGCCATGCTGCAGATCTGTGAGGATGAACTTAGGCACTTGATTGAATCTGCTAGTAGGTAATTTTCTCTGGTGCTCGATGATAACATTATACATGCGAATAATGAGTGAGAAGCTTAACTTGTAGTAAAACTCTCAGAAAATGGCATACAAATACAACTAAGTACCGCCAAAAAGTAACCAGGACTTTCTTCCTTCCATCCAGCCATCCAACCATCCATGCATCCATCCAAAGTCAAAAAACTAAAATTATGCAACATATTCTTTCACTTTTTACTTGAAAAAGTGCAAAGACTGTTGTGCAGTAAGCAAAGGTGTCCAAAAGAATAAGAAAGACACATTTAGAAATACAGTAATCCGTCATGGCAGAACCAATCAATCAATCGGAAGTTTAGCCTATAGCAAAAAAAGATGAAAATCGTTCTTTTAAATCAGCTAAATGGTGTATGTAATTACACATTTAGTGTGAAGTATCTTATCTTTATGCCAAACAAAATCACATACATTTCAGTGTAAAGAAGCAATGCTTACTTAAACATAATTGAACATAAAAGGATGTTAGACAGAAGTGACTTTGGCGGCAGGAGGAGCAGGTGATTACAGCCTCAGCCTCTCTTCGTTTGGCATCGCATTCTGAACAGCCTGGGTATGGTTAACACCTTTGGGATGTGACACCAGCTGCAGTGAGGACAAGGTGCCCTGGGCAACATCGGTACAACAGGCTGTCTATCTGGCTGCAGAAAAATATTACCTGGATTTAAGCATGAAATGCCATTCTTTGTTACTTCCCACTTCCATCTGTTCCGCCTCATCAAAGAACATACGAATACAGAAAGGCTTGAAAAGAGCAAAGAGGAGGGGCACGTAGCGCGTCTGTCCAACCATTGGTGAAATATTACACAGTCTTCATACTATAGAGCTGCAACAGTTTAGCTACAAAGATGCTGCAACTAATAAGTAACATAAGAGGTTTAGTGGTATTTCACTCAGTATTGCATATGCATACATGTTAGTGGTAGTTTGATGTCTAGAAATACTGTAAAGCAGGGAAAGGAACTTTATTGCCACAGGAAATGTGTCCCTGTCGGAGTCCCAGAATGACAAACTGCTGATTTCAAGTGTCAAGGTATATTTTTAGCAGCTCCTCAGGGAGCGCCTTTCTTAGTTGTTTTTTGTATGCTGAAAATAATTCTCATCTCATTGTTGGGAGATGAGGGCTGGTATGGGGGGCTGCTTCAAGACTGTGACTTTGGCTAATTTTTTAAAAATTGTCTTAGTTTACTGAAGGACATCACCAATCACCAACTGGAGTGTAAGTGAATAAAACTGATGTTCTGTGGTTATTTTCTTCAACCCCGTTTTCAACAAATTGAACCCCCTATCACACTGTAAAGGAATTAAATGTAATGCAATTCTAATCTGTATAAAGTTCAACAGCTTCACATATTCTCTCACTTGTTTGTCATACATGTGTGTTTGTTATTACTATGTGATTTCTCAGATGCAGCCTCTATTGTTTCTGCCATATCAATTTTCTGCTGTTACTGACGCAAATCAAATGTCATTTAAGCATTAAATTCCCCACTGCCCTTCTCCCCTTCCACAAATGACTGCGGCCATCAACCTTATCTAGGACGTTGACGAGGCTGCATACTGTACAGATGGGAGGTCAAAGAGCTGTCTGTCTGCGGTTTAGAACAACCTGTAGCTGACAAAACTAAAGAGGACAGTGGATTTCAGGGTGAGATGTCATAACATGCCCAATACGTTGGGGCCAGATTAAAATTTCTAAAACTACCATACTTAAAAAATGCACCAATGTCATCTGCATTTCTGACTCAACATTTGTATCTGTTAAGACGAAGAGGAAATGATGAATTCCTGAGGCAGAAAAAGTTGAGAATTCAAAGTTTTCATGAAAACGTGATGATTGAGTTTTCTGTCTGGCAGAGAGCCAAGGGGCCACTGACAGCACAATGTGAACTGAGGCCAAACACTCCCTGGGCAATAATCAATCCAGTCCAGTTTTCATTGCTTCCAGCAAGGGACACCAACAGAGCTATCCTCGCGTCTCAAAGACAGACACATCCATACCTGGCAGAGTGTGAGTAATCATCACAGGAGGAGGCTGATTATTTTCCATTCTTTCTGCTCACTCATGGGAGTCCAGCCTACCTACAGAAAATGCCATTACTGTGATATCAAATAACAATTTATCCTATGTTTCCCTCATCAAGGTTATACAAGAGATACAAATTACCTTTTAATTACCGTTATCTCACCATTATCATTTTTATCATTATCGTCACAGCTGGCAATGAGTCCAGATGTTCCAGCGAGTTTTTGGTAGAGAAGCTCTAAGCTCAGTGTGTCCCTAATCAGCTGTCCTTTCTCAGGAATTAAATTCCTTTTTGATTATTGCAACCAACACACACAAAACAACACTGCCAGTGTCACACACCCAATGTTTTCAAATGCCTGTGGTTAACAATATTGGCAATTGCCATTTGAAAATTTCCTTTCAGGAATTTGAGCTGTGTGAAAAATAGTGAAAGTGCATTTGCAGAGACAAACACCACTTCAAACAAAAATCTAAAAATCTAATAAAATTGGCACCAAGAGGAAAAGGCACTTGGTATTTCCTTTTATAGATAAAACCTTGCCCATTTTAACTTCATTCTTAATGTGTCAGAGAAATCCATTAACCCACAATTTACTGCTGTCAGGATGAATAGGGACGGATATGTGGGTGTTTCTGGAACGGCACTCATTAAAATCTTTTTATCCTACCTAACATTTCAAGGATTCAACATAAAATGGCTCTCATGGAAGAATGTCAGGACTCTTTCGAAAGCTTTTGGGGATCTCATTAAAACTTTGAAGTCTGTAAGAACATTATCGGATAGAAAAGCATGTGTTTTGACAGGATTGCCCCATATCTCTTATTCCAACTGTCTACCTTAAGATGCAAGACTACATGTAGTGCTTCTGTTTTTCCTGTTGTAGGTATACATATGCTCATACGGTATTGGCCAAAGATATATAGTTACGTAGCTCTTAGCTTCCGTCATTAAAACTGATCTGCACAACAAACCATGCCATCAGTGTGTCTTTAGGGTTGCCAATGTTGGTCAGTCATTGTTCAACTTTGGTCTAGACTGAAATATCCATCCATCCTTCTTATTTGTCCGCCTATCCAGTATCAGGTTGCAGGGGCAGCAGCTCCAGCAGGGGACACCAAACTTCCAAAATTGAATGTAATACTGCACCCGCTGCACCAATTCTCCAACCAATCTCCCGCCCCATGGTCCCCTTACTCGAAACCCCAAGGTATTTAAACTCCTTCACTTGGGATAAGGACTCATTCTCTGTCTGAAGAAGGCACTCCAGTGGTTTTCTGCTGATAATCATGGTCTCAGATTTTTTTAAATATGCTACTAACTACTATTGAATGGATTGACATGCAATCCAATTGGAACCATGGATAGCCGTGGTTCAGATATCCATAGTTCCAAAGGGATGAATTCGAATGACCCTGGTGTTCCCCTGACTTTTTTTATTTAGAGCCACAAGCAGGTTGACATTTAAGTCAAAAGCAATAACTGTACATGGATTACTATGATAAAAGCTACACAAAACCGGAACCATGGCTGTGAGTTTTGCTCAGAATATTCACTAACTGATCATTTCACATCAGTGGGTGGCAGAGAGGAGTCAGGGACAGACAGCTGGGCTCTGTTCTGGAGGATGTAATGCAGATTGGGCATGATCAAAGCTCATTTGTAGGATTAAAGCGGGTATGTGTGGCAGTTGATGGCAATGACTCCAAATCCCCTTACCCTCACCCTGGTGAGCAGTTCATAGGTTGTTTCTGAGTGCGTTGAGGAGGCCCGGGCTCTGTCTGGGGATAAAGGCTCAGACTTCAAAAGCTCTACAGGAAAAACACTCTGGCTCTTTTTGTCTGTTCTTCCCTCTCATGTTTTGCCCCTGCAGCATCTCTTGTTCAGAGGCACTTGTCCAAGCACTAAAGAATATGCAAAATCAATTAGTGAAAATTGTAACGTTATAAGTATTAATCAGATAAATGAATGTACATATTAAAGACACTGGAGTAAAACAGCAGGTGTGAATCTGGTGTGAACACCTTGTTTATAGACACTAGACTCAGTTAGGTGTTGCCCATGGAACTTCAGCCTTGTCTTTACAGGCCTGTCCTTTAAAAATATATATTCCAAAATACTCTGCATATCTATGTGTCTTCTGTGTACAGGCTTTGATTTCTTTAAGTGCCAATTCTCTGCTCATCATTGTTCTAATGAACTGGTACAGCGAGGCGATTAGTGAGTCAGAGAAGATATTCTGTGTTTTTTTTTAATCGCACATTTTATTACCTTTGAGACGTCTGTTATTGATTTATGTTTTTTATGCAATCTCCTAACTAAATTAGTCTACATTTAGTAGTCTTCTTTTTACATGATTTAGATGTACATGGTTACATGATTCAGTTTAAAATACCCACACAGCAAGGATTTATAACATCTGAAACTAGTCTTACGTCATCAGATTTTTGCTGCACATGCATTGTTCAATAATTAATGTATGATAAGATGGGAAATAAACCACACTTGAAGCAGCCGCGCTAAGCCTACAACTGGCAGTTTATCCGTATGGTTTAGGGCTGAAAGTGAACAGGGGCAGGTGTGTTCTATTTTAATCTCCCTGCTTCTGCCCCACCCATTATCCCTCTGTTCTCCAAGTGGTCTCCGTGCAAAGTTTTTTGTTAGGTAATATGAAGACATAGGGGGAAGTGGACAAGGGCATGTGGAACCACTAATGAAACGCTGCATGAGAGTTAGGCTTGCTTTCTGCAATGACAATGTTAACATGCTGATGTTTGGAAGGAACAATGTTTACCATGCTCACAACCTTAGTATAGCATGTAAAATTCTAACATAGCTAATAATTATACCACAAAGGAGAAAGTTCAGCTGAGAATAAATTTCATTCCGTTTTGCAGGTATTTGGTCTTAAACTAAGTATTGGACAAACTGACATTTTTAGCAGGTGATCGTGCTAGATGAAAAGTCAGTGGGATTCATCCTCTGGCGACCAATAATATCAATACAAAATGTCATGGAAATCCATGTAATAGTTGAGATATTTTAGTCTAGACAAAAGCTGGAGAATTCGATAAAGCTATCCCTGGAGTGAAACTGCCAATGGGGCTCATCTACGTTACCTAAACAGGGCACTTATGCATCTTACCCCATAAGTCTGCCCTCTCCAAGTCACACAGCCCTTGAGGAAAGATTGGGATTCCTCTGGGCCATAGATCTGACTAGATGGGGAGCAATATATCAATGTTGCCGTCTACCGCCTCAGCACTTCAGCAGCTTATGCATTTCAACCAAGATCATCTGGTGCAGTCTATTTTTCAGACCAGAGGTGTGCTACCTCCAGCCATAATCAAACCAAGGTCATTACACACTCATCTGGCATGAAATACTAAACAGCCTCAAAACAGTCCCTGTTAATAACATTTATTAAAAGCTTTTCTATTACAGGTATGAAATGCTCCAGTGGTTTGTTGATGCCCTAGCCTTTCCACCAAAACAGAATGGACAGCTTTATTTGCCAAGGATGAGAGAAGCATGGAACAAATGAATCAAGAAACAATCCATTTATTGGTGTTAGTATTCAAGGTGCAACAACCACAGCACAGGTTTCCTCCAGCCCTGTGGAGAGACCATATTTCAGCCTTACACCGAGGAGTGTCATCGATTGCTGTGATGGCCCCCTGAGAGCTGCAGACCTGATAGATAATGGAGTAGCCAGACATCAATCCTCCACCCTTCTGTATTTTCCCAGAATCCAGGACAAGCCTATTTATCCTGGCCCCATCCCAGAGACTTATCCTTTTTTTGTGTCAGACCCAAGAGATGAATCTGCCAATTGTTTTTATCATTATGAAGATTGTAGGTTCACAGGTTGCCACTGCTTCTACGCCATTTCTGAGGGCCCTTAGGCGGGAGAGCATAAAAGTGCATGTGTCAACAAAGAATGACAGAGAAAACTGTCTGCAGAAGCAATGGCAAAGAAAGCATTCTGCAAATTTGCGAGTGGGGCTTGGGGAAGCCAGAGAGGAAGAGTATATCAGGGAGTGAAACAACTCCTCGTGAGGCTTTATATGGACTTGAAAATCACCAGACAAGAGGACACTGCCAAGTTTGAAACTTCTCCTATGTCCTGTTTTAAAGAGCAGCAGTTCAGACTGGAATATCACTATCTCAGCTTCAGTGAGGGCAAGTCAAGCACCTCGCCACTCAAACAGTGTTGGGCAAGTTACTTTTAAAAAGTATTAGTTACAGTTACTAGTTACTTCTCCCAAAAGCAACTAAAGTAGATACTCAGTTAAAAATTATTACAGTAAATCTTATTAACGGCGTTACTGCTACTGCCAAAAAATGCTATAAATATATAACTATAACTGAAGCTGTTTTATTTCATCAGATCTACTAGATCTTTGAGCCGAGAAGCAAAGACTTTTTTTCTCTCTTGGTTAGGGGGCCGTGCACGAGACAAGCGCATAAATGGTGACGATTGGCTGAGATTTAGTAAAATTTCATGGTAAGTCAATTAGATGTAGAGTTGGGCGGGTGTTCGATAGCACCCATGGTCGGACACATAACGAACAACACAAACAAGTCAGTCAACGAGAGACAGGTATACAGGTGTAGTGTTATGAAATGGGGGGGGGGGGGGGACTTTTCCTGCTACGGATTTCCCACCGTGTTCAGAAAACAAGGGAGACACTTTGTATCTCTCACTATGACTCTAGAGTCGCTACTCGCTCCGAAGCTAATCACTGTCACTCTCTCACTTCTCCCTCACTCTATCAAACACACACACACACACACAAATGCTGGCTTGACGCACATGCACATCAGCACAAAAGTATAAACATCAGGTCACTTACATTATTTGCACTACAAATGTATTTGTTATTTATTTTTGCTACAGTGCTCAACAAGCATAATTTAATTTTGCCCATTTGCGCCCTGTTGAGGGGCAACATACTGTATATCAACAGTATATCAACACCAAAACATCTATGTTGTTATTTGCATTGATCCACTAGAATCTACACACAGGGCATTTGATTGGAGGCTAGTCTCACTTTGTCCCACAGCAACATTAAAATAGTTTAGATATGTGTACATTGTTTCTTTTAGTAACGTATTGTATTAAGTGCCCATTTCATTATAATATTCAGATTTATCATAAATAATTGAACATGCACATGTGTTTTATGTTCTGTTAAAGATGGGTGGAGGTGGGGTCACATATGAGCCTTTAAAATGTACTTGAAGGTTTCTGAAGTAACTAGTTAATTTAATAATTTGTAAGTGAGTATCTAATTTAGTTACTTTTTGGAAGAAGTAACTAGTAACTGTAACTAATTACTTTTTTAAAGTAACTCGTCCAACACTGGTCATTACGAAATAAGCCAGCAAGTTTAAAGAGGATATGACAGAAGTGCTGAAAAATAAAAGTCTGTGATTGACATATTTACAGAATGAGGGTTGTCTAACCTTTCGCTCTTTCTGTCGCTCTCCCAAATAAAGTAGAAATTCCATAAAAACTCTTAATGCACATAGGGATTGGCTGGAATGTCAAGTGCAGTAGAGTAAATGAGGCTCCATTCATTTCTGCTCAGTCCGACTTGCGCAGTCAAGGAAAGTCATTTCTTTTCAGTGCAGCGTGGAGAGAGATAGCGGCATGCCATTACCAAGGCGCGCACGCACACGCGCACGCGCACGCGCACACACACACACACACACACACACACACACACACACACACACACACACACACACACACACACACACACACACACACACACACACACACACACACACACCATTTATTGCCATTTAAAGCACTTTCTGACAGCCTGAGCCGCAAAATAAAGGCGTGAATTTAAAAAATGTACTTGATTTGAAACAAAAATGATTGATGGACATGTGGAGGAGAAAGAAAGAATAACTAAAAAAAATCCTCTTAGTTCCTAGGCTCAGAAATTGAACAAAATATTGAACTCATCCCAGCAGATGGAGATGGATTTCACTTACTCTCCAAACTATCAATAATTTACTCTTGCGTGCAAAGACTCACATAGATGGGGAGAAAGCATGCATACTGTATGTGAACACCCATGCTTACAGTTGTTCATACAGTCATCTCAGTATTGTTTCAGCGGATTCCCTGACAATATGGATTGCGATTTTAAAAAGCTTACTATTCCTTTTTTGTGATCAAATGTTTATATTTATTCTACAAATTAAAAGAAAATTACAGACAATCCAAAACATACAAAGAGAAAAGACAGGAAGCGGGACACACAACAGAACGTAACAGAAAAAGTAACGTTACAAATAATACCTGCTGAAACAGACATACTCAAACACATACATATACAGAGACACAAACAGACAGACACTAGACAGGGGACCAATCACACATGCAAACAGAAGCAAACCGAAGTAAAGACTGTAACACAAATTCACCGCATAGATTTCAAAGACTCTGCAACGCTGAGCCAAGTGTCCAAATTCTGTCCTGGGACTTCATTAATGCGAGCCGTAGATAGTTCACACAACATCCAAAAACGAAAGGATCCATGTACGAACACAAAAGTCACGGGGTGGCTTCCAAGGGGTTGCAATCCTCTTAGCAGCTGTAAGCCAAGCAAACACAGCACTTTTTGAGCTTTAGAGAGATGGGAGGCTGACATTTCAATAAGAACCAAATTATTGACAGTTACAGGCACAGTAACATTAATTAAGGTGAAATTTTGGATGCACTATTGTTCAAGAACTGGCCAACAGGAGAACACTCCCAGAACATGTGAAGATGTGTACCTTGAGCTTTCATTGGGCAGAGCGTACATGAAGGGCTGTTAATCAATTTCAAGCGGTGTATTTTCACGGGGGTGAGATATGGCCCATGAATGAAATTGTAATAAATCTGCTGATTGTTTAGATTGCCAGATATTTCTGGGATGTTAGACCATACATTATGCCAGTCGAGATCAACACTCAGGTCTGGGCAATTGCGTACCCAGATCCTTTGTTTCCATTATGGAGCAGTTATCAGCTTCCCGCCGATCAGGAATGCAGTTTTATTGAATAATGGGGAAAATGTGTGCCTTTCAACACAAAGGACCTAAAACAATTTTTAAAATTGGGAACTGAAAGGCCACCATCCTCTCTCTTCCTCTGTAAAGTCTTAAGTCGCAGCCACTTGCCTTTCTAGATAAATTTAGATATAGCTGATTGTAAATCACGGCAGTAGCCAGCAGGAGAGCGGTAGCATAGAGCTCACAAAATGAATCCTGGGTAACACATTCATTTTAACCACTGAGACACGGGCCTGAATTGACAATGGGGAGATGTTGTTCAGAGAAACAGAATAGTCATACTTTACAGTCTGGTTTAAGCAGGGGAAAACCTCAATGCCTTAATATTTAAACTGCTTAACAATTGGGATGTTGGTAGAGATGGCTGAATTGTAGAGAGTCATTTTAAAGAAGTAGTGCTGACTTTGACCAGTTCATTTTAAAGCCTGATAAGCTTCCATACTCCTCTCATAAGGATAGAAGGTGAGGAGGGAGTTGAGGAAATTAAGGCTGTGTTGACATCCCTTGAGAATCCATCCTTTTCAATAGGAGTTAATCATGTCAAGGAGGAAAGGCCCAACTGTTCCCAAAAGGTTGCATAGAATTCAGGGGAAACCCCATCAAAGCTTGGTGATTTTCCTTTTTGCATATTCTGTACTGCCAAAGCATAATATTCCTAAACAAATGTAACTTCTCACACTACTGTTTGTCCTTCATACAACAGTTTAAACGCTCACAACCCTCCTTTGTATAATGAGCAGGGGGCCCATTACTCTGTGATGATATTTAAAGGTGTCAAAGTCATAAAGTAGAGCACTGGGGAGACCTCTTGTCACTTCTCAGGGCTGTTAAAGGCCATTGGGATTCGGCTAATGTCAGAAAACTGAACCTTTGGCACTGTTAGTGAGGCAATACACCACATACAGAGTAGTGACATCAACACAAAAATCACACTCTGATAAGACAACTAATGTTACATCTTGTTAAGTCATTAAAATGTCTTGCATTTAAAGTAAGGTGTTGTTACACAGCTTCTATGGATCAAATGTAAGAGTCTAAGTAATTTATTTTCTACTGCCAACCATTCCAAAATTCAAAATAGCATTTCAGCATGATATTGTCAAATGCTACACAGGGTAAAACTTAAATATTTCTCACATGGTGAGATTGTGTAAATCTTTTTCAGACAACAATTACAATCAGTGGTTCAATCCCACACCTGATTTCATATAATGGGAGGAGATCCATGGATGAGAGAGTGTTGCTGCTGAAAAACAGACTTTAGTAACTGAAAGCCATAGTTCTGCTGTCACGGCTGTTGCTGTACTACCTTGTGAAGAGTAAATATTTTCTGTGTGTTCAAGCTTATCTCTCACCCCTAATTGAAGCTGTAACTCTTCTTGAATTAGGCCAACAAAAACAAGCTCAATCTTTAGCAACCTGTCAATTTCTAGTATTTCTTAAATTTTGATGGCAGACAGTAGTTCGGACAAGAAGAGCAAGGATCAAGGAATCAAAATGATTGTTGGTTTCTTTGGCCGTTCACCCAAAATTCTTCTTCTGTCGAGTAGATTTTAAGACACAGTTTCTTACAGGGTAGATTGACTGAGCATACATGTTTTTCAAAAAGGTGTGTGTATCAATTATGTTCTGAGAAGACAATATTATTAATCAGAGAAAGGACAGGGACCAAAATGTATCCCTGCTGCACATGCTTAGTAATCAGCAGGAATATTGTAGCGGTGTTACTTTTCTGCTTGCTAAATAGCCTCTACTACATATACATGAGCTGTATAAATAATTAAATTAGACCCTGTATCTGTTTTTAAATAACTTAGTTTTATTCTTTTTGATGAGGTGCATGTTTTAACTGATAATCTGACCTATAACTGCATGTATATATTATAATAAATGTATTATTTATGTTCCATGTTTCAGGCCCGCACTAGGAAAAAATAAGTTTGGCGCCTTTGGCCGTTACAACCCTCTAGCAATGCTGAAAGCCATCTCCACTTTTATCCAGAGGGTCCATGTGAGTTGATTTATATCAATTAATAAGTTAATTTTCAAGTATTAGTGCTGTCAAATGATTAAAATACTTTGAGGACACAACAACAAAACACACAGATCACTTTGGTCTTGTCAATGGAACAATTTGGCAACTTTTAAAAAGTAAACTTTCCATTCAGAAACATACTGGCATCCCTTTCGGCGTCTCGCGCTCGCCATCCAATCAAAAGGTGACATCACACAAACACACATACAAAAAGTGTGTGCAGCGTGCCTGTTGTTTTGTTTCCGGTCTTGCTAGATCCGGTGTGGTGTTGTACTTTTTCTAACGTTACTAGTTGTTGCAACAGCATGTGAAAAAAACTACAACGTTTGCTAGGCCAAAAAGAACGTTAATCTTGGGTTAAAAAATTGACGCAGTTAAAATGGGTTTGCATTACCGCCTTTAATAACGACTTTAATGACAGCATTAATTAGAATTTGTCACATGGTTGCTAATAGAGGACAGCTCATTGAGGAAAAAAAGAAAAGGTTTGAGATTAGCAAAAACACTAATTGTAAATGTTGATTCGTCCAGAAGGGAGAAATACTTGACCTAAGCAAGATCAAGTCATTTTAATGCAATACATAAAAGTTGATGGTGTACTCCAAACTTTTACCAGTCTGCTGATTAGTAAGCAAATGTTACAGCCAGTGTGATACACAGGGAAGCACAGAGGCCACAAAGTCTGAAGGTGTTGTTTGGTCCTCTGGGTTAATTAAACTACTGAGAACTCCACATATGACTCTGTATCTTTGAAAAATGGCCCAGTCTCCACTGAGACTTAGTAGTCACACAAACATACATAAACACATACTGTGTGTATTCGTAGAGGTTGGTCTTTAGACAGTGAGCATTACAGCAGCATGCACACACAAGAAGCAATTAAACTAGGGTGGGGGCCATTAGAGGACAGATGCAGCAGTAGACCCAGAGAGATAACATACCATAACTGCATGCACAATATGATACTTGCTGCACCTTACAACACTCTACACACTCAGCCAGGATGTTGGGATGCTTTGGAAGTTGGGAGGCCCGGAAGCCTTTGACAGGGAAGGAGGAGGTTAAGTTCAATGTTGCAAAAAACAGGCACATTTCTAAAAGTTTAAAAAGCAAAGTGCAATAACATCTCACATTGACATCAGGTTTAGAAACCACCTGGGGCTAAAAAAAAGAGATGATATTGTGGGTCAAATTTGACAAAGTGGTGTCTTGTTGTATTTTTTGTGCAATAATTCAGGTTTTACATTGATCTGTCAAACTTATTTGACTTGTGTGCCAATAAGCATGTGTAGATACAGTCATTTCAGACTAAATTCAACACACTGGTAGCAATTAAACTATTTCCAATTATACAAAACAATTACTTGCAAACATTTCAAGCATCTAAAACGTCACTATAAACAAGGTTCAAATGAGAATGACCTCCCCTTCCTGGAGCATGTCTTTCTTTCATTACTCCGGTAGACATTCACAGTATATGTGCGTGTGCATATTGAAGTCAAATTGAGTTTTTCCGAACCATTTTCATACCTGGTAGTTTCACAACCAACTGAGTGTGATGGTAGACGATGATTTTTTTTCCTTTTAGTTCATGTCAAAATCTCAACCTGCCAATTACTGAAAAATAAATAAGGTGGAGCAGCTTCGAATGAATCGCAGCAGGTAGCAGCTAAATTGAGAAATACATCAAGGGGGAAGTGTATGCTAAATCCTGGCAGTACACTTGTTTTTTGTCCAGAGCCGAGCAATGTCTGTTTGCAGATGTGCTGAAATGGCTTGTCAAAAGGCTCCATACTCTGGATTTGACCTATTAATGATGACGCAGAGTACAACAATAGCCACTAAGAAATAGGTGCTCCACTATTGTACAATAATTGTGCATCTCAACCCAGTGAAACCTGCTGCTCAATTATTTGCTTCACTTCAAAAAGTTAAACACTATTCATATTGTATATATCTAGTAAATTCATACTTTTATTCCACATTACATTTATTCTACATTTTATTCAGTAAAATTATTTACATTACTCTGCACTTTACATATTTTTTGCACTTCTGGTTAGATGCTAAACTGCTCTGTGCAATGACAATAAATGTGAATCTAATATACTCAAATCATCGTGATGTCAGCCCAATGATAGGCAGAAAGCAAATTGATAGAGTAGTGGATCAAAACATTCCAAAAAAACTTATTTTGCTCTCTCCACTAGTTTGACAATTAGAACACAGGGTAAAAACACAGTGAGTTCATTGAACTTATAACTTGGTAAATGTAAATGAATTGTATTTAGGTAGGCTTTACTTGGGGCCAGGAATTGAACCTCCAACCTTCTGATTGGCAGGCAACAGCTCTACCACCCAAGCCACACCCATCCCAATACTGTGGTACTTGTACACTGGGGCCAGGAACAATATGCAAAATGAACATTGCATACTGTATGCACATATGAACAGCAAACCACAAGTCATAGAATGTAAAATAGATTTTATTTAAAGATCCCAATTTTCCTCAGGGGGCAATACAATCTGTAAAACATTCAACAGCCTTTCTCTTTCTTTGACGAGATTTATAGTTTGTAGTTTCTCATATGTGCCAAACGTATCAAAGGCTGTAATTAGCCATTTGTACAAACATTCAGAAATTTATTTTAAAATACGGTATGCCACCATGAGAAATACTTTAAAGTAAATCAAGCTTTGTACAAAGAATGCTTTCAGCTTCCAGATATGTAACATGACTGCAGCACTGCAGGTGGTTTGCGGTGGGGAATTTTTGTCACTTTTATTGATCAACCCTCCAACTCCCTGCGGTTAAAATGATGGTCATTATGGGACAATAAATACCTTATCTATTTTCACTTTAATTATGCCTTCCATTGAACTGCCACCTGTTTCCTCATTGACCGATCTCTCCTCCTTCTCACTCGAATGACTGCAGCCAGAGGTCTTCAGTCTTGATTGTCGTTAATGGCCCAGTGACAGAAAAACAAAGCATTTCACATTGTGCTCAGCATCCACAATCTCACACAATTGCTTGCTTTGAAAGAACTGACGGCCATTAAAGCCTACTGTGAAGCCCCTATAAGATCAATGGCAAATCCTCAGAATACACAGAATATATTGTTTTGCACATACCTAACCATCAGACTCAATGACTTTGTATGTTTGTTTTGCACAAAAACCTTGCCAAACTTGACGCCTATTGGTAGAAACATGGTTAATGCTGTCGTAGTACAATGAATCGCTACATTTTCATTTCCCCTGCCTACCTACTGTAGTGCCATTAACCTACAGGAAAATTACAACAAACAAAAAAACTTTAATGCAGACTTACACAAAGCTAACAATAATAAAGACTCAAAGAGACATCCCTCCATCCCTTCACTGCCTCGGTTCAGCATTATGAGTTTCCAAAATGACATTTGTGTGCCCCTCACTGTTTTCAGTATGACTGCTAGGATGTTGCTCAAGTTTACACTAGAGTATCATTTCTGCATTCTGCACTGATGAAAAAAAACATTTGTGAAATTGAAATACTAAGTAACGGCTTTCAGGTGACAGCAGCAGCACAGGGAATATGTGATGCTGTAGCTAACAACTCCTCTAAACTTGATTAAAAAACACCCAAAACTATCTATAACCACCACTGCAGTATATGATATCTCAATTTAAAAGGAATAGCTCAACGTTTACAGAATGTCCATATTTACTTTCTTGCCAAGGGTAAGATGAGCAGATTGATTTCCAATCCTTATATCAAAAACAAGAAGTACAAGTTTTTCAGGGGGGCTATTTGCGGACTATTTTCTGTCAGTTACTGCGCCTGCAGCTTTATATTTAATGGACACATCAGACAGCAAGAAATTTAGCTGGCCTATTTCCCTAAAAGTTAACGTATTCCTTTTAAAATTCCAGAACTGTTGTAGGGACAGATTAGAGTACAATCATTTCTGCATAATCTCCTCCTACCTAGGTGGAGAGATTAAACCTCCAACCTGGCCTGGGAACGCCTCGGGATCCTCAAGTCGGAGCTGGTTGATGTGGCTCGGGAAAGGGAAGTTTGGGGTCCCCTACTGGAGCTGCTCCCCCCGCTACCCGATACCGGATAAGCGGACGAAGATGGATGGATGGAATATCTGTATAATATGGGATCCACCCATTTCTGAGTATGTATTGCACTTATTGTCCTGTATATAGTGTTTCTGTGAATAGTTAATAATCATAATTTATAATAATTTATACTTAATTAATCCTGCAATGGAAATTTCACTGTTTTACACACACATGCTCAGTACCTATACATGCACTAATGGAGAAAGTGAGGGGGCTGCAGTTGTCGATGGACAGGCGACCAGAGCAGTTTGGCGTTTGGTGCCTTGCTCAACAGCATCTTGGCAGTGCCCAGGAGGTGAACTGGCACCTCTCAAGTTACCATTCCACCATAATGCTTTGATTCATTGGGTCCAAGTTTTTAGTGTATTTGAATGTTTAAGCCTTCAAGTTTGTCATTTCCTGACAACTATCCCTGTACCACCCTCCATTCAGGGGCCACATTTAAAATTAGCATAATAGCTTTCTTGTGTTATTCTTGATAATATTTCTGAAAAATTGTACACAGATGTCTAGTATTTATTATAGTATTTGATCTTGTTTCTTGTAGTTTTTTATTGTTGAATAAAATCAATTGATCAAAATCTGAAAAGGTATCTGTACCAATATTAATGATTGTACCCTTAGTATTACTTGATACTGGACCAAAACAAACAAGTGTGGTATCGTCCACCCATACTGAAGGAAGCACTAAATAAGTATTTGTCAACTCCCAACCGCTACCTAACTTAATAAAAGCTCATCAACATACAGTATGACCGAAAAACTAAATTCAGTCACGGTGTGTGATTTGCTTTCCGACTCACAGGAATGAAATAAGCAATTATTTGACAGCTGTGAGGGGAAATATGATGACAGATCCTCGAAATGCACTAGAGATGATATTTCATCATCTGGGGAGCTAGTTCAACCTCATTAGCAGAGGTTATGTATTGAAACCTGACATAAAGGTGTGTGCCTCATTGAGCCGGTTTCCCAGCAGATTGAAATGTAATTCAACATTTATATACACTATTAAAAATACTTTACGAGTCAGTTTAGGCAAAGTAATTGAGATGTCTCTCAAATATCCCTCCAAGGCAGAAAAACAAATTACCTCCTACACAATTGCAATTTCTTCAGAAAGAGCAGAGCTCATGATTGCCTACAATGCAGTGGCCCTGTAACAGCTTGAGTTTAAGTACTTGAGGTCAATGGTACTTAAGCGAGGTGAGGTGGAAGTGAAGGTGCAAAACCCTCCAGCAGAGAAACCAGCAAGTAAACATCCTCATCATTATGTTCTTGCAGTGAACAGCAACCCCTCTGGGTTTCAAACTTCCAAAGAGCTTTCCATCCCCAAAAAAATAAATTTAAGCTTTTTTCAGTGTTGACAAAAAGTTATGATTTACTTTAAACAATCTAATGGTAAAATGTAAATGTAAATGTGCTGTATTTATATAGCGCTTTTTCAGTCTTAACAACTGCTCAAAGCGCTTTTACATCTACAGGAAACATTCACCATTCACACACATTCATACACTGTGGCCGGGGCTGCCGTACAAGGTGCCACCTGCTCATCAGATAAACATTCACACACATTCACACTCCGACGCGCAGCCTCGGGGGCAACTTGGGGTTCAGTGTCTTGCCCAAGGATTAGCAGGCAACCGCTCTACCACTGACCCACAGCCGCCCTAAAACAGCTCCATATATCCCAGTTATTAGAGTTGTCCCATGCATTCTTGCACATTCCCGCTTTCAGTTTTCATACTGTTCTCAGTACAGCTCTCTGCAGCTCTTTTCAAGCCACAGGATGTAATGTAAAAGCATTTCCGCCTGATGCAATTTAGGCATTGTATGATGTCAAAGATTATCAATAGATTGTTCTGCTTTTTTCCACCTTCAGTAGGCAGACTTGGTCCGACTCCATCCAACACCCAACCTCAGGTTGTTATGTTGGGTATGATCAGATACCTAAAACATATTTACTTTTGCATTTATAGATTGTTAGTTTGGGAAGAATTAATAAGGACAATTGACTTTAATACAGTCTGAGTCACTAATACTGTATCATGCATATTTCTATGTTTGCAATTCTCCTTTTTTTACACTTTTTTAGGTGTTGCTGGTTTTGAATTTAGAAGTACAAAATATTGTTTATTTTAAATCCATAAAAAAAGAAACAAATCCTTTCTAAAGTACAACAGTAACTTACCGTGAGGGATTTTTTACAGACCCATCTACGCTCTTCAAGGTGGGCACCATGACCTAGCCTAAATGGCAACGTTTACTCTTCTACAGAGCTGTGTCCTTGCAATTTATTTAGCTGTTCTGCGCTTTGTATTTGACTCCCTCTTACGTGTGTCATGTCTTCCCGACTTAGAAACAGCTTTTCTCTGAGGCAGAGGATGACTGTGACAAGGGAGGTGGCTTTAAAATTAGGCTTTGAAATGAGGATTTAAAAATGCAGCGGGGGTGAGCACGAGCTTGCCGTTCCCAAATGGGGGATCAGTAACAATGAAACGGACCTTCTCATTAGGATGTCAATACAATCTTTCTCTAGCAGTGACCTGTGGGACTCAGAGCAGGATGGGAGGGCACAGTCTTGGTGGGCAAGGGGGAAATTGACAGTCTCATTACAGCTAAACATTCAGGCTGTGCTTAAAAGGAAATGACAGGTCTATTTACCATCGGTATCAAAGGAAAAGGCCTTGAAACCACACACACACACACAAACACACACACACACACAACCTTTTCCCAAATGCAGGTCATGTTGCAAGTTGCAACAATCTAATATGATTAGTTAATTTGTCAAGAGCATGTGGCAATTGCAGAGAAAGGCTGGATGGATTCCTCCTTTATTTACCATTGATTCTATCCAAGCTAATTCCTCAGACAAATCGCTGTGGCAGTCTGTTTCCAACAAATCCTGTCATGCCTTGTAGTGCTTAAAGAGACGCACATGACCAATCCTGGAATGTTTTTTCTTGGTTAAAGGCTCAAGGAATATATATATGATGAATTTGTCACTGAAGGAAAGTGGTGAGTATAAATGTAATGAGGGTGGCTTCCTATGGTGGTGGGAGCAAAGAATAAACTATAGATTATACATTAATTATGAGCAAAGTTTAGTATAGAGATTTCTCAGAATAAGCAATCCCACAGTACCAAACTCCTCACAAAAAGACACTTTAGTGGCACGCTATACAAATATATTGGAATGAGCAGTGCTTAATAATACCAGATGCAGTTACATAAAAAAAATAAAAACATTTCATTATCTTTGTCCTTAATTATGATAATAGTTTTACATTGCACATTCATGGCCCTTTGCCTCAGAGTAATTTAGTTCCTGCCTTTGTTTAACGGAACAGTAGTGATTGCAAAACTTTTTTACTGTGATTACAGATGTTTAATTCAAAGAGAAACTGCAGCTGGTTTATTACCCACAATCTACAATGACTGGAGAATAACCTACGGTGGCCAAGACAGTTCAACAGAAATGCAAACACTACAACACAAATACAAAAGCTACAAAGCCACAACACAAATACAAAAGCAACAACGAAAATGAGCAACAGCGGAAGTGAGCATCTACGCAGCGGTGTCAGCTGAGAAAATAAAGAACATTTTCAAATCTTTGCTCAGCTCAAAGTACATACCTGTTCTCTTGGTTTTGTAAACTGTGCATGCGGATTGTAAGTTTTTCTGATTTTGACAGTATAACTTGTAACACTACATAAGTTCTAAGGGGTGTGACCGTGTGTTATTCCAAAAATGCTTATTGTAATTTTCATGGCTTGTTGTTTGGCTAATGGCATAGCAATGATAAACGTTAAGGTAGTGGACTGAACAAACTAAAACAAAGTGATCAATTTGGAAGTGCTCTTTATTTTCTCAGCTGACACCGCTACGTAGCCGGTCACTTCTGTTGTTTCTTTTGCATACGTGTTGTAGCTTTTGTATTTGTAGTGTAGCTTTTGTATGTGTGGTGCAGCGTTCGCTTCTCTGTTGAACCATCTCAGCCACAGTACAACCCTATCCAAAAAAAAAACTTTGTTATCAAGTTACACGGAAAAGTTAACATATTGTATCTCTACAACAAAGGCAACATTGAATCCTAGCAACCTACCAACCCCTCTCTCCAGTTAATCAACTTATGTTTCATGGAGGAAGCCCAGCTCCAAGGACCTCATACCCATAAATCATTTATTATTCAACAGTAAGACTTGTTGTTGTGCTTGTGGTGTCAGCCTGAACACTAAAAAGTGAAACTCTGGCTGATACTTGCAACAAATCCAGAGGCTCAAAGTGTTTGTCTGAGTCACAAACACACACAAACACATACTGCGTGGCACTATCTTTGTGGGGACACGTCATTGACATAATGCATTCCTTTGCCCCTTACACCAACCTTGACTATCAGAGCTATAAACCCTAACCCTAACACACTTCATTTAATTGTCCTTCCTCCCTCTCAACTCTCTGGACTGCTTTCAGAGTTGGGGAGCCTGGTTGGGTATCTTTCACTAATCCTAACCAATGGTTTTTAGTGTAACCATGATGACAACAGTCCCATAAAACACTTTTGAAGAATTTTAAGTTTATTCTGTGTGCTCTAGAGCTAGCCAAAACTGTACAAGACCACCTTAAATAGTGTCTTTGCAGGAAGGCAGTTGCATGACATTCCGGAAAAGTTTTTTTTAAACCTTGTTTTGAAACATGCTCATTGGATTTTTTGGTTAGCACACTATTACAAATCCAGTTGTTGAAGTTCAATTCCTTTTCCATGTTTTCAAAAAGAACTTTGCTATATTTTCTCCTTCTAATATGTTCTCTGCTCCCTATCCTGAGAGAGCCAAAGACATGGTCTCTCCCCTCAATACATCCTGCTGATTGAAAGCCGGCCTTTACTGCTGCGCATTTAGGTTGTTGCCAGAACTTCTCCACCCATGCTCCTGATTACAGCATGTCCTTGATGGATATTGATCACTTGCTTTCAGTGAACTCTGTCTAACCATCTGAATCCCTGCACCACCTTCAACCTCATGAAATATTAACACCTGCACAGGCAGGGCTGAACGGGGATAATAATTCATTCCGGGAATCTAACAGCATTCCAGACCAATACCCACACATTCACAAGAGCCTCCTTTTTTCTTTACTCTTATAAAATGAGTTGTCAAGGGACTCCTTTGAAACTTGTCATGCAATTTCCCTCCCCAAAAGGTGTCCTAACTTTAAAACGTTATTAGCCCTTCCAAACAAGCTAGCATGACACACACACAGTTACACTGTGTGTGTACACTGTCTATATAAAAACATCCAAAGAGCACCACGTTATGGGACCTTTAAAACACAAACTTCTACAGGGAATAATTGCATGCATAATGTCTCCAGCGACGGTAACAATGCAAAGATTAGGATGTTTTTGGACTGTAAATTAGCAGATTCACTACAAAGCAACAGTAGTTTGCCTGGAGGCTTACAGGGAGAGAGGAAAAAAAGATTTGAATAGGATGTGAATTAAGGAAATTGTAGACTCCTGTGTGTGTGTGTGTGTGTGTGTGTGTGTGTGTGTAGGATTTGCAGGGGAAAGAGAGAGCGTGAAGGACCGTAAAGCTGTAAAGAGAAAAAAAGGAGGAAGCTGATTGAAATGGAAAAAGAGAGAGACACATAAAAGAGAGAGACTGGGTTCTTATAATTGAACAAGCGTCATGTCATAATAGATCAGCCTGATGGTCTGAATGAACGGGAAACTTTGTCTCTGATGGATGGCTTGTTGTTACATGTTAATGACTCCATTGATAGGGGAGGCAAAGAAGCAGAGATCTATAAAATCTATACTTATCTGGATTGTGTACACACCTCGTCCATCTTCTGTTTTTGGAATTAGGGGGAATGTCATGTGTGGAAAATAGCTGCCATCTACCTTGTCAGCCGCCTACCTTTTCTGACAGATTTATCTGGATCGTAGTCTCAGATCCATCATCCTCAGTTGTTTTTGTTGTTTCTGAGCTTTAAGGCTCTTTCATTTCTTTTATTCTGGCACATAACATAGCTGATATCACAGCTTCCATGTTCTAATTAACATTCAAATGACTATGCCAAATAGAGTCACACTATCCTACACAATTTTAATTTTAAGTTTCCATCAAATTGTGGCACAGATTTTAATTAAAAATCTCTGATGACTTCCCACCAAACATATTGTCTAAAATGTTAAAAAACTTTCATCTCTGTTGTGTTTCTGCTCAACTTATGTTTTTGCAATGAGTACTTTTTGTGTGTCACTGCAGATAATATCCTTCCAATGTAGGTGTGATTCTTATGTGATCGCCATATCAATGCTGCATGAAACTGCTGTGATATAATCTCCATCGCGACACTTGCAGAATCCTTTCATCTTCAACCAAACCGAGGGACATCTGCGCTTCATACTTAGTGTACAGTTTAGTTTAGCAGGTTGCAACTTTTTTTAAATCTGTGTTGTGGTCGTTGACGGTAGATTGGCTATATGTGCAGGATATCGTGTGTCAAGCTAGTGACGGTTCTTTTGGACCAATCAGTGGTCTGCAGCTCCAGACTCCGGCTTTTAGTATCGGCTAAGTAAAGTGTCGCTTTGAACCTCGACCAAGGTGGTACCAAAAGAAGTACCAGGTATTCGTGCAGTATGTGTAACAAACTAAATTGGACTGCTTGGTGGAAACACAACGTAGCAGTCCATGAGTCATATAAGTGACACATTGTTTAAACAGATGCAAAGTCATGTGAGGACATCCTCAGAAATCAGCTATTTCTTTTTATTATATATACCCATATGAAGCAGGAAGCTGAGGTGCAGCAGCTTGAAGAGATACTGCTACACTGACAGAATGAGATAAAGGAAAGGCGAGAACAGGAGAAGTGCTCTGTTTGCATAATTGTTTTCACATTAACACACAAAAAGTGAAAATAATCTCTGCCAAATTGTTAGCAGCACATCAAAACTGTTGCCTGACAATATATAGTATAATGGCAAAGATAATTGAACGTTTCACTAAAACTGTGCATGGTTTTCTAAAAGTTCATGTTTGAGCCGTTCCTATTTGAACAGTTTAGAGTGCGTGGAGGAGGATTTGGGAGTTCTCTCACTCACAAGCTCTTTATAAGCCTTGACTGCATGTCTCTTTTCTGTTCCTTTCTGCCCAGCCATTTCTTATAGAAGCTTGCTTCGAATTTAGTATTGTTAAAAAGAACCAAGTTGGACAGTTTGGATAAATAAATGGCATTAATCATTAAAAAATTTGCTTTGAGCTATTCGTAAAGTATCTGTAGACAAGCTATTAAAAAAACATTTTACTTTCAAATCACGTTTCCTTGATCATTCTACTAAGTTTGTCATAAAACTATAGCCACATTTTAATGACACATTATTGAATATTCAGATGCAGTGTTGGTTATTGCTGGAGCATTTTGCTTCCAATATGTTGGAAACTTGCTTTAAATCACAAGAGAGAATCTGTGTAGTGTCTGACAGTGTTTCCATTCTTACCACAATGTTTGAATCAACAAAGCGAATCCAAGACAATGAAAACAAATTAAAGAATAAACCCCGTTTCCTCTTGTTGTGTGGATCATGTTTTATTTACTCATTTTTTAAAAGACACATTTTTGGATAGTTGAGGCCTTTATTTGACAGGACAGTTGAATGCATGAAAGGGGAGAGAGAGGGGAAATAACATGCAGCAAGGGGCTGCAGATCAGAGTCAAATCCGGGCCCGCTACGTCGAGGAGTGAACCACTATTTATGGGTGCCCGCTCTCCCAACTGATCTCAGGAAGGTTTTCCTCGCCACTGTCGCACTGTTGCTTGCTCTGGAGGAAACAACTAGAACTGTTGGGTCCTTGTAAATTCTGAAGTGTGGTCTAGACCTCCTGTATCTGTAAAGTTTCTCGAGATAACTCTTGTTATGAGTTGATACTATAAATAAAATTGAACTGAATTGAATCTGGGCGCCCGTATGGATAATTTCTATTCAGAAAAATAGCAAATGCACCAAAGCCAAAAAACACGGCCAGCTCATTCACATCAGCAGGACAACATTGTATCTCTGTGTCTGTGCCTTCCAAACCCGATACAAATCTCATGTTTTATAATGTGACAACGCTGTGGTTAGGTTTAAAGCAAAGGTCCTGGTTTGGGTTAAAATAAGTATTTAGCTACGGTTAGGGGAGTTACTTTGTCATGAATACAACCATTATAGTAATTATAATAATGTACAATGGTTAGGGTTAGGAAATGGTTGTGGTCATGGTCATGGTTTAAAACCAACATTGACTCTGGGTTGTAAACAGGAAACAAACAGCCATCTCCAATGATTGGTTGACCCATCCATCCACCAAGTTCATTTCTACAGTATGTGAAGTTTGTCGGGCATGACGTCACTTTCCTTCCTCCTTTTCTCTCGTCTTTATTTCACAAAACACTTGTTTGGGGCACTGGCTGCAATGACTGATTACACCAACTGTCATTTTTCTCAGAAGGACAGCGTCCATGAGACCTATTTAACCACAACATCTAAATCCAAATTCTTCTCCACGGAGTCACTTATAAGGTAATAACACAATGGGGATTGAGCCTATGGCCCGCTGATGAACCCTTGCATTTACAGTATTAGGTAAACAGATTCGCTCTTTCACTCACTTGTTAGTAGAGCGGGGTATTTTTTGTATTATATGATAAACGTTAGTAACAGTTATGAGATATGGTTCTTTTACATAATATTGCCATAATGAATGTATGGTTGTGATAACTTATGGTATTATAGAATAATGTGTTTTTAATGTGATCAAGACAATTTCTATTAAAATTCCTATGCCTTCCGTTTTTTGTCTCCCTCTTTTATCTACACGCTTAAAGTGCTGTTCCTCTGTGTCATTCATAAAGCCTCAGGTATGGCACGCAATTTCCCCACAACGTGAACTCAGCATCACATGTCAGCTGAGGGGAACAAAGCAAAATGAAAGCCATTAAACGTGTAACCTGTCGCTGAGGGAGAGAGGCTTGGCGTGAGTCTCTGCCAATGTGTTTATTAACCAATAGAGCATGCGGAGAGAGGAGTGTGCTTTGGAGAGGATAACAAAAATACAGTTGGCCTTCAACTAAAGCTTTCCTGACAGGTATTTACAGTTTTCAACTTTCCTGTCAGACCACAAGGTGTATAATAAAATACATTTCTTAATTCCTCATGGAGACTACCACAGAACACATTTTCAGTTCCATTTTGGTGCTGGAAGAGTTTACACAACAGTTTGTAAAATCTTCAATTAAACCTGCCTCATAGGAGACTGCCTCCTTGAAATCGATGAGAACGGGTCACACTGCAAGTCAGTGGTTTCCAACCTAAGAGACAGGAAGAACCATAGTAAAGTAGGAACTACGTATATACTCACTGGATAGTTTCCACGTCTTGTGTGATGTACAAATACTATCAACAAAGAAGGAAAACTTCAGTGTTCCACACAACAACAAAATAGTTTTAGTCGTGCAAGTGAAAACTCAGATTTGACAGTTAGTCTAGCAAGGGCTCCAACCATTAAGACACTCTTAATACTTTATGATTGGTTGACCACAACCCATGCAGCTTCTCTTGTTTTGTATTATTAAAACCTTCTCCTACCAACTACTACTACTACTACTAACAATATTAGCTGGGAGTCTATGGTTACCTCACCTGCTCAAGTGTATTTCGGTCAGGTTAGGACAATCTTTGATAAGCAAGGAGATGAAGATAGACATAGATACTGTTTGCACATCCTCCACGTGCTTTTGATTTGTGTCACAAGGATTAGCCAACCACACCTTACAAGCAGTCTCCCACTGCCATCCACTCTGTATGTGTGTAAATTAAGTGTTTTGCTGTAGAGGACCCACTTTGATTCTGCTCTCTTGAAATGTGTGTGTGTGTGGGGTGGTAAGAGTAGAATAATGCAATTACTATTTGCTTTGACATGTTCATTCACATCCCCTTTAAAGCTTTATTCTCTAGTTCCAAGCTAATCAGGCTATAGCTCATTAACAAATCCTTGCACCCATGGGTGTCGGATGTATCTAAATCAGTCAAACTTGAGATGAAACTACAGATATGTTTTAACCCCACTAACTCCAAATGCACTGAGCTTCTGGGGTTCCCTTGGCTCCGATCCTAGTCTGGCCTACTTCTCCCTTTACTGAAGTATATTCTCTGCTAACAGTGAGACAAAATAAGAGGCCGGTACAGTGTAGAGGGGGGGTGGGGGTAGTACAGTCAAAGTAAATCAGCCTGGTAAAGAAAACAACAACAAAATCACTTTAACAAAAAATGGAGAAAAACTACGTCAGAGAAACTTCAACTTTTAGACAATAATGTTCACACAATGAGCTTAACACTGTTCACTGCCACTGAACATATCTGCAAAATGTTAAATGCCAATGTATTTTATTTATTTTCAGTCCTGGCAACTAAAACATGATTAACATTTAAATAGTTTTGTTTGGTTTATTTGACATTATGAAAAGGAGGGCATCAAATTACAACTAAATTAAATTATGGATACTAAAAGTTTGTTTGAACCCTGGTGGTTATGTATAGGCAAAATCTAGGTTATCCGGCATAGCAAATTAGTCATGCTTAAACAGATATTGTTTCATTTGTATGTTAAGAATTTACCCTTTTTAACTGTGACAAATAAGAATGTTGTTTGAGATGATTGGAGACCTGGATCTTCCAATAGTGAGTTTCCTTTTACCTTTCTCAGAACTTCAACAAAACGTTTTGTTTCCTGTCAAACTGAATGTGGCTTCTAGCTCTGTTTACCTTGCTCACAACAACCGTCCCTTGAGGGTCTCACATTAAATTGGTTTTCTCAAGAAATTTAGCATATTTCCTGCAAAATCCATCCTGAAGGTAAACAGTGTAAAATGCAATTTCAATACAGGACAATGTTTTAATTTTTCTCTTTTATGTCTGTGTTTTATGATAATGTTGGTACTGAAAAATGAATGCCATAATGATTTATGGATGTGATCAAATCCTGCGTGTGGCCACTCATGGAAATGGACAACAATACTAAATGAAGAGGGACACTGCAGGAATCTGATCGTCTTTCAATAGGTCGATGTTGTTCTCTATTTATTTAGCTTTGATGGATGTATGAGTTGTCCCAGTGTCATGTCAATGAAAAGAAGCAACTCAAATAATGGCTGGAGAGAGACGAAGAACCAGAGGGGTCTGTGGCTGCTCGGTCTGTAAATGAACACATCTCTCAGAAAACAAAAGGGTAAAAACAAAGCTGGAAGGATAACAAAAGACAGAATACAAACGAGTCATCTGTGTTTAAACTGAAGAGAAGGAAAGCGAGCAGCTACAGATTAATTAGTTCAGGCAGAATGAGAGACAGCAGAGACACTAATGGAAAAAGAATGTGTAGTCCTACTTCCATATCGCACATACGTGTGTGCGTGTGTTTTCCAACCAAGTTCCCTAATGGACTCAGGGCTACATGGGGAGCCTGCCTGACAAAAGTTCACATTCATTACTTATAACCTGCCACTTGGCGCTACAACCTCTGCTACATCAGTTCCTGTGGATCCCTGAGCTCCCTTAGAAGTAAAGTCCCACTGCATCTTGTCCTCTTCACCCAACACTGCCTTGGCCCCATAAAGCATTAGTTTCATGTCGTATGTGGCACACAGCTGTGGTTCTTTCCAGGGTTCCAGGTGCAAATGACATTATACGCTCATAATGTTCACAGCTATAACGTTACTGCATACTTCGTACTCACGGAAGCCTTTTCCTCTCTCTCTTCACCACAAACTTGCTATAATAACGAGATCAGGATCTCGTAATTGTAAGAAAAGTTAAGGCTGCAGTGTATTGTCGCTAACCTAGGCTACAGGACAAGATAGTGGGTAATGATGGCGCCATCGCTTTTATTTCCTCCTTGCGATCAGAGACTGAAAAACATCTTAAAGATGTTACTTAATGTGGATGGTATCAATATTAATACATCAACACTGCGCAGGTTGTTGGGATTGTTCAGGTGGAAGCCCAGCCAGTCTGACCTTCTGAAAACTTTCAACTTCAACTTTATTTTTGTCTCCAGAGGGCAACTGGTTTTGCAGCAAGGTTCAATACAGGGGTTGACCCATGTACCAGTGGGCTAGAAGATCAACAATAGTCACTGGTGACCGACTTCGACATTTCCATGTGTACAAAGCATAGCGTCAATAACATCTAAAAAAAAGCAGCAGAATGAGGGAACAGCCACAAATACCCACAATAAAGTGCAAAGTGACCGGATATATTTGAATACATGACCTATATCTCTTCCATCTTAATACAAATTTTCCCCAACATCAGCATAGACAACATCATTATCACCACCATCTTCATCACCACCGTCCACACAATCAGAACCTAGAGCCAGAACACAAAATCTGAAATTCCATGTAAAGGGGGTAATTACTGTCGGACAGAATGGCTTTAGAAGGCAAATCACTCTCTTTCTGCAGTAGCAACGCTTCTGTTAATAAAAGGGAATAAATGCAAGATGAAATGCATAATTGCCCATTGTCTTATCCTGTAGCCTAGGTTAGCGAGGATTGATAACTATACATTAACCTTACTTATAATTACAAGATCCTGATCTTATCTCGCTATTATGGGAAAGTAACTCATAATTACGAGAAAAGGTGTCAAACCTTTTATTTCATTAGTGGTTGCAATGTGCTTCCCTATTTACCTCATTGTGATGGGGGGGACTGACAATAAGTCATCAACGTGTCTATGTATGTGTAATTATACAAGAGAAGAAGTACTGTAAATTTGAATGAAAATACTGGCCTCGGTTTGGGCTGAAAATCTTAGTAGGTGGTCAGGCCTGGGTAGAAATATCAAACCCTGTGCCGTAGAGGCTTTTATCACCAACAACAACTGTCCCAGACGAGAAAAGACTCTCCTCACAGCGGTCTGGTTGGTTGTGACGTCGGAGTTGTAACTGGTAACCAGCTAACTTTCTGTTATAAAAATAAACCTGTCAAATTTCCTAATAAATTATAAATGCTATAGCAAAAAAAGAGGCAGGAAGGGGTTTTATCACAGTTTGTTTGGTTACAAAATAATTCAACAATTCAAAATGAATGTGGAGATGAGTTATTGATGTTCAGATGCTGCATGAAATGCCTTTATTATTCATTTAAAACATATTTAATATTTCTGCACCTCTGTAGTCAGGACCATCCTGTCCCAGCTGGAGGATGAATGGACTGTGCTGCCTCATTGTTTTGTCACTGTCTGCTTGGTGGGCTGCTTCCAATGAACAGAACAGGTGTCTCCACATTGGGCTGAAGCTGGTCTACAGTGCATTAGCACAATAATGGCTTTATTCACTGCTGAGCTCGACCTTCCATTCAAATATTAACACCTTTCTAAATATATTCCATTCCACTTTTTCTCACGCTCCCTTTTTCATAAATAATGTGTGTGTGTGTGTGTGTGTGTGTGTGTGTGTGTGTGTGTGTGTGTGTGTGTGTGTGTGTGTGTGTGTGTGTGTGTGTGTGTGTGTGTGTGTGTGTGTGTGTGTGTGTGTGTGTGTAAAGCTCAAATGTTCTTTGTGTAGTTTTAGTCCTTTGATGTGCAATCCTTTGTAATTTCTGACAAAATTTCACGGCAAGGAGGTTGCGCTACATCTGATTACAACCCAGAAAATGCCTGCGTCATTGTTTCCATAACAAAACAAAATGGTAATCCCTATTACACCATGAATAGCTGTGAGATTTATTAGGTTAAACAATTTGACAAAAACCACTGTATGAACAACAAAGAATCCTGGTGCCACAAAACCCAGATAAACAGAACTGCTCATTAATTGAGTGTTGTTGCACATGCTCATTATTTACCGTGAGTATCTGTATCATAAATAAAGCTCACATGTAGTTTACACAATGGCTCAAATACACACTCTGCTCTAGACTTACAGCGGTAGAGAAGTGTTCCAGCTAACCTTTGACTTCAACAGATGTTGAACTTATCAGTTTGCATTTGGCTTGGCATAAGTTGTAATATTTGTAATATTTTTATTTTTTTTAAATATTGCTTTTATGCATCAACTACAGCTATTTGGAAGTTGCCAATCATGCCTTCCTGTAATCCATGTGTTTAATCCCTGACTGAAAAACCATTTTCTTTGGGATATTAAGATAAAGTTTAAACCTATGTAAATATAGCATCAAAATAAAAAAGCCATATTTCTCTGTAAAAAAAAAAAAAAAAAAGGAAACAAAACATCATTGATATTACTTCAAAATTGTTTTCAGGCTATGTAGTAAAAATACTGTGTCAAAGGCCAACATATGAAACAACAGATTTTGTGTTTTCATAAGTAGTGGAAAAAGCACTCACATCATCACTCGGGTGTAAAATACTTCTTTAAACGTCCTGTATTCATCATTCTGTTTAAGCAAAAGCATCATCAGCAAAACGTCTAAGCATCAAAAGTAAAAGTACTAATTTGCAAATAATGGCCCATGTAGACTGCACATTTGATGCATCAATGCATAGTAGCTTATTATTGTAGTTTGATGAACTTTAAATTTATTTAGGACTTTTCTCCAATATGTCTTGTCTGATGAAATGTCAAAAAATTGGATGATACTCGATAATTTTTCCACAGTGTTTGAGTTATTTAATAAGTTTACAGGTGGAAACTCTTTAGTGGAGCTGCTAACATGTCATAGACCTCTGAAAAGTGATGAGGGGCCCCAGCTGGACAGTCCAGAATGGACGGTCCGTTCATGCCCCCTGGGAATATCAGGGACCGGCCCGTGGTTACCTTGGTTTTCTAACTGCCAGCGTTCACATGGTTGGGATGCGTGTACTTCTTTTCAGTTATATTGGCATTTGCCAAACGTACTTGTAGCATGACTGCCACCAATTGTTGGGCGTAGCCTAGAGCATCAGGTGTGTGAAAACATGGAGGCCACAATAACAGAAGGACACCCCAAAGCTCTTCAATCACGTATTACTTCCCTCACTACAGTTTGTACAAGAGCTCAAAACATTTGCTTACTTGACTTGAATTGGTTTACTGGAAATAGCACACAACTTTTATAACTAATTTAAGTTATTCTGTTGAAACCAATAGAGGACTACAACCTAAAGTGATAGCACATTGTGGACGTTGGTAAAATATGTTACATGCATGCGTGAATTTGCTATATTTATAAGAGACTCTAACCTCAATTCAACACATTTGAATGATCCTCGGCCGTGTTTCTGTACATCAGTTGTCGACAACGCATCACCAACTGGGAAACTCTTAGCTAAATCTAGTCTTAGTTTCCCACCTCTGATCCCCACATGAAGTAATGTAAACGATGACGTTTTCACTGGGAAACATGTTTTTCCGATGCCCATGAACGCACGGTTATTGTCAGGGGTCACATGCCAATTTAGAAACTAACAACTATTAACTAGCTAGGAACTACAGCTATCAAATACATACAGGGAAATGAAATGTAGTTGAGTAGAAGTATCAAGCAGCATAAAATTAAACTTCTCAAGTAAGTAGAGGTACCTTGTAATTATACTTAAGTAAATGACCACCACTGGGCATCTGCCAAGAAAAATAAATGATTATCAATGTGAGTATTAATTATCAATGTGTAGTGTATAGTATCACTATCAGTTCAAAAACAGCCAAGATATTCACTGATGTGCTGCCAAACCCTCCACCCACACACCCACAGACACACACACACACACCTGCTTGTAAATTCCCAAATGCACCTACAGATTGGTTGCAGTCACTTTAGATTCATATGAACAGGTGAAAATCCAAAGTGTTGACAGAGTAGCATGGCCAAGTGGGTTCCTCTGACACCTGCTGTCTGACACAACCAGAGCATGACAAAAACACTGATGCCACAATAGACCCACGAAACCAACTAGCTCTTTGCTTTCAGATAGGAGTAAACAAGTGACTGGGCTTACAAGGAACTCTGAAACTGCTTCAGGTCCAACTCAGTCAAGTGCATCTGGTTGTAAAGTTGTTAATGTTCCCTTTTGGGCTCTGGTGCTTGGAAATTTTTGATAACATCGGACACACAGTAGGTCTCAGCAGCTTGCTTTAGCACTCAAACAAGAGTAAATATCAAAGATAATCCAACCTTTAGCCTGTGTGTAATTCTCTAATCAATCTTTAATCACTAGTGAGCAACGAAGGAGCAACACCCATTGGTTGGTGCCCGACTTTACTCATTTTATCCTAGATCTGTTAAAACATCAAAGATTCAGTGATTGTGCCAATTATTCATTAAAAATCAGAAATATCACATTTAATAAGTGCATCTGTTAAGTGTACACAGAGGAGGATTTATTTGGATTAGAACAGAATGATACAGGAACTCAGTGGGAACTCAGGATGTCATTAGTTCTGCCGGCCCAGGGAATGCTCCCTCCTAGGGAAGGACTTCTGCCCCTTTTTCACTGCCAGCACCAGATTCTGCAGTGGATACTGGCCAGACCCCTGTCCTAAACAGTTCCATTACTTTTAATATACTACCAAAAATCCAATCCCTGCTGAACCCAAATAGCCAAAGATCTCAATGATTAATGCTTTAAATATCGATGTGGATTGTGGAAATGAGGCTACATACAACTCAATGTTAAAATCATGCCTGTAATTTTTTTAAGCTTTAACATATAAACAGTATTTGCTTGGGATTGCTTGATCTCACTTCAAAAACCATCAGTGGCTTAAGGAATCACCCATGCCAACAACTGTACCTTCATATTTCAGGAACACATCACCAAAAACCACCAAGAGCAAAGATTCATTGAAAAACAGCAGAACGAAAAAAACATGTGATGAAAGCGATCATCCTGTCATCTTCAAATTTGCAATTTAAACTCCACCAATTAGCATCTCCCCATCACCTTGATTTGATTAGGCTACCAGCTCTGTTGTGATGAACGTTCCTCAGATATCTGCAGGCGGCTGCGCTGTGATTAGATGTACTTAGTCATTCACTAAGTGACAAGCCACACACACACACACACACACACACACACACACACACACACACACACACTCAAAAGCACAAAAAACAGCTGTAAGTGTAGGTATATGCACACCATATTTCCGTATAAACCCAGAACACACTAATCCACATACACTGTGCTTTAAAGTTCTCACATTATGAGAGCTTAGCAGCTTTAAGTAATGGGTATCATTCAGTTATTTTTTTTGTAAATGTGCAGGATTTATAAATTTTGCTCAAAATGATTTCTGCTAAAAACTAAATAAAAAAACAATGCAACCATACACCAGACAATCTTTTAAGGCAAATGGAAAAAATAATTCCAGCAGGCATTAAAGTGAGCTGTGAGAATAAAAATCTCTCCAGCGGTTTCCTGCAAAAAACTAGTAAAGAGTAAAGATGTTCCTACGTGAACAAAGTAATAATCTTGATCTGGAGTATCTGCTTGGATACAGATGCCATCAGAGTTCAGGAGAAACCTGTGTATGGGTTGCAGCGAGATATGATTCATGCTCTTGCTCACCAATGAATATCTCTGCCAAGTGAAATTGCCTAATAAATATGCACTGGATCGCAGTGACTAGGAATGAGTGGAATTTTATGGTTCGTAAAGGGACTCAGAAACCCAAAGGCATAAAATTAGGTCATCACCTTGTGCACCATGGATTTCATGTTAACACTAAATTCAATTATTAAATTAAGTCAAAATACTGGCAGTAAATCACACTGAAATAAACACTTTACAAATGTCCTCCATACAATTATAATGTGATGATTCTTTGTAGGAGTTAGACCTTTAATGTGATTCTTATTTGTTGGCATTTATTTTCAACACATTAGAGGATCCCTTGTGCAAATTCTTGCGGCCACGTATGCAAGAGAAAAACATTGCCTCTGGAGGTTAATAAAGTCACAGTTAGACATCAAAGGATGGGCAGCTGAAACGAAAACCAACATGTACCTGAAGAATTGCGTAATAATACATGGTTTCCTTTTTTTCCTCTGGACTACTTTGAACTTTTCTGGACATTTTGTTGGGGCATTTGAAACATGAAAACAGTGAAATAGATGAAGTCAGTGGGAATTGAGAATCCAAAAAAAAAATCTTACTTATGCTCTTGCGTTTTTCAAAGACTGGCTAGAATTTTCACAGACTTTGTGATCTTTATGCTGACAGCAGAAACTCTCAACTCAAACTCTGTAGAAGACTTACAAGAGATCTTGTCTGTCTCTGATATTTGTGTGAAATAAAAAAAAGCCTATCAAGAATTTTTTATTTTGTCCTAAAGTCTCTCTTTTGTTTTGCGGATTTTTCTCTGCTGCAAAATAACATTTCAAGACAACAAATCCACTGGAGAACTAGAATTGATGCTTTTTTGTGTCCAATCCAATAGAGTAAATCTATTCAATTAGTTGTAGACATAATGGATGAATTATCTACATGTAATCAACATTTTCTCCATTTAGAGATCTGATGGGTCTTATGTGGGGAGACAGCACTACAGTAACTCATGCTAATGACATTTTTGGTTAGGTTGGAGACAAAAATAATTTGTAATAAGATAAGCCTATTACGATTAATCTGATTTTGAAGGTGACTAAAATTCTGATAAATTTTATTGTAGCGACAAATAACTATTAACCCCTTTAATGTTGACGTTTTCCTGCATCAACCTGCAGTGAAAAAGGTGTAATAATTCAAATGCACCTGCAGAATGTTTTTTTGAAAGAAATAAGAAAACAACCCTCTTCTGTAGCCTTTGAGGCTGTTCATTGCACATCAATAAATTAAAGTGTGGGATGGAATGAACAGATGAATTTTCTACTGGTCAAGTTTTACCAATGGGGTCAGAAATGTTGGTGGTACTAGAGCAAAGGCCATGGTGTCAATAAAATGAAGGGTTGAACCTTTAGCATCAAATGTGCTCAAGAACATTTCATGGCATTTCAGCCTACAATACTTGATTGTGATATTGTGGACATTTTACTGATCCCCTGGAGGACACGATTCTTTGGCCTCTGGCTTTGTTGCAGATGGGGACAGTGACAACATGCGGCGAACTGGGACCAACCAATGGGCACAAAGGTGCAGACCAAAGCCCACTGATGGTTGGTTGAGATACAAGAATGTATGACTATACCCACCAAAACAACAACAAAACGTGGCTTTTTCTTCAAATGTTTAAAGGGTGACTACCGTTTTTTTTCTTCTTTCCTTTGTTTCAGTGTTTAAGTGACTGATAGGAACAACAATCTTTGACATTGGTCTGTATTAAGCGAGATCGCTGCAGTTGGCAGCGGTGAAACAAGCTACAACGTAAGTTTATAGAACAATTGTGCTGCTGGTATTTCCTTTCACAAAAGTACTTGTTTTGCACACTGACAGGCTCAGATCAATATTCTAAGTGTCTCAAAACATTATAGAAAGGTTTTCTAAGGAGGTTGACTTTCTGTTAAAGAGTAAGATACTTTTTAAAATAAAAACAGCCGCGAGATTGTGTTTTCTAAAGCCACCATACTCCATGTCATTAAACAGTCATTTTAGCATCATAAAATACACTTCATTCAAAGTCAAAAAAAACAAAATAAAACTATGAAAAGCTGTTTTGGTTCATCTTTCCACTTTTCCAATGACCACAACTCTAAAAAAACGTAGTTAACCTTTGAGTTCAATCAACTGCACTTTCCTGACATTGACCTTTTTGCGGTGACTGTCCTGAAATGACATTTTATTTCCTCAAACAGCCAAACCTGGGGTTACCTCTCCCTCAATATTTAAAAGATGAAGTCCCTTAATGAAACCTGAGAGATGGCTTTTTTGTACAAAGCGTCTGACTTCCACAGCTGAGACCAATATTTCTGTCCTGTCTAGTGTATTACCTGCTTTTAATGAAGACAATCTTTTCCCATCTATAACCACACCATGATGACCACAACCTTTATATTCATTTCAACCAGATTAAACGATTTCCGGTGCCTCACCTTCACCACAGGGGTTACATATCAACATGGTGCGATTTGTGAACAAATTTGAGATAAGTTTTTTGAATCATTTGGAAATCTGACTCATCCCCTCCCCGGCAAATTGCACCCTGCATATCAGAATCATTTTGAAAAGCATGTTTGTTTTGAAAAGCACACAAATGAGACTTGTTGGTGAACTTTGAATGAATGAACACTCAAAATAAACTGCCTTTCAGAGCAAACAGTGTGCTAATATATTTCACTGTGGCACCAAAGGCAAAAAACTCTGAGAAGGTCCTTTAAAGGCACTCAGGTTTGTGCAGCAGTGAGCCCCTGCTGCAAAGGCAGCATCCATCAACCTTCTCACTGCGGCTTTTTAACCCCTGAGCTCTATTTATGAGCACGTTCCAGCAGCTCGGAGGAATATGAGAACAGGTACAAACAGCTGGTCAAGTAAACAGGCCTGCAGTTCAACAGCTGCTATTGTCAGACAGGAGATAGGATAATAAAAAAGGTGCAATACGCTGGAATACACACACAAATACTCTGCATCCCATTTTTTTCATTCCCTCTCTTTAACACACACACACACACACACACACACACACAAGATGTTGACAATAAAAAATGTAATCTAGTGGTGAGGGGGAAATAATAGTCTACACACAAACATGTGCTGTTTGTTCTGTGTAGATGTATGATACACACTCCTCTCACATGGACAAGATAGAATTCGATTATTTATTGCACAGAACAAAATATGAGACAGAATAGAACAGAATATGACAATAGAATACGATAACACGGAATGAGACAGTTAAAAGAATCAGGCAGAATAAAAAAAGAGAAAATAAAATAGTGTAAACGTAATAGAGCTTATAGAATGGAATAAGATAGAATAGAGGAATATAGAGAAAGAGAGAATTAAATTAAATTGAAAAAATAGACTAACATAGAACAGAGGGACAAAGCCATCAAAATGAATTAAAAAAAACGAAGAGGTGGTGGAGGAAAAAGAAGAAAGGGAAAAGACACAAAGTCGGCCACCGTTTACTGGCAGATGATTGGCTCTCTGTTCTACACTTCAAATCCTCATTACTCTTCAAGCACTCACCCAGTATCAGCTCTTATGTTCTGCCTTAATGTAACCCTCCAACCACTAAAACTGTCCACCCATTAGCTAAAAGTCAGGATTTAAATTTGAAGCAAAAACAAATTGAAATCTTAATCTTAATCTTAATTTTACATGGCGCTTGATACTTTGTGTCCTCAAGGTTTGTACATGGTGAATCTGGAGCACGATTTGCATTTTCCTCCCCCTTTAGGTTTGTGGATGATTGATGATGACTCATCCAAAAAGACTAATGGAAATGCAGTCCAGGACATACATATTTCATTAGAAAGCAATCTTTCGTGTAATAGCAAAATGTTGTGAATAATCAGCTCAGCTTATGATCAAGTGTTGTTTTAAAGCAGAGATGCTGGATTTTTGATAATGGAACACCACCGAACACCAAATCCTATTATGGCACCACCTTTGCCTGGGTTTAAAGGCTCTGTTATCAGTAGTTGTTAGGCAGTGCTCAACAGTAGTTTTCAACTGCAATTTCAAATATCTATTTTCAAATATCTCCATCGCTGCCAATCCATCCAGAACTCTGCAGCCCAGCTCATCACCCGCACCAGATCAACGGACCACATCACACCCTTCCACAGCTCCACTGGCTTCTTACAAAATTCTTCTGCTAACCTTCAAAGCTATCCACCACCTTGCTCCCCCATACTGTATTCTGTATGTTTATATTGTGCGTATTTAATGTATGACTTAATGTTGTCTAGCGTGTCTGTTTCATAATGGCCAGAAAGCGTTCTCATTCGGCCTACCTGCTCAAATTAATGTTGAATTTGAAGTTTCTTTTAAAAATACCTTTCAGACCTCCTCATTCCTTACATTCCTCCCCAAACACTTTGTTTCTCCACAGTTGCACTTTTAGCAGTCCCATCATTCAGACTCAGCACCAAGGGCCTTCAGCTGCTCTGCCCCACCTCTTTGGAACTCTCTCTCTCCACACATCTGTCAACTAGACTCTCTTTCTCAATTCAAATCACAATTTAAAAATATCTGTTTAGATTGGCATACCCAACACACTATAGTTTTCACCATATCCACCTTTATTTTACTGTAATAATTGTGTGTACTAGTTGAATCTCTTAGATTTTACTTACTGCATGATTTTACTATCGTTACATTTGTGTTGTTATGTACCGGTCAATTTTCATTCCTACCCTCACCTAGGGTCATGAAGGCTGGGTCATGACCAAAAGAACGAGATCCAGGGTACAAGCGGACAAAATGGGTTTCCTCAGGAGGGGGGCTGGGGTCCTTAGAGATAGGGTGAGAAGCTCAGTCATCCGTGAGGAGCACGGATGACCCAGTTTGGGTTCATAAGAAAGCATGACCTGTGTGTCTATGCTCTTAAAGAGATTGTGTTCAGGTACAAAGGCAAAGCCATTTGACAGAACTAAGCATGAACGATTGTAAAATTGCCAGATGCCCCTTAATTTATAGTGAGAGTTTTTGTATGCCCTTCAAACGTTTCAGGTTAAGTGGGACAATGTAGTATCACCTCCATTCGCTGTTGGTAATGGAGTGCAGCAAGGAGGTATTTTGTCTTCTATTTTATTGATTAATTATCAACCCAGCTAAATAGGTTAAAACTGGCTGTCTTGTGGGCAACACTGTTGTTAATCATCTTATGTATGCAGACGATCTGGTCCTACTCTGTCCATATAATGCTCAGCTGCAGCAGATACTGAAGGTGTGTTCTCAGTACGGCCTTGATTATGACATAAAGTATAATTTTTCCAACCTTTTTATTTTTCAGATAGACCTCTTGCTGTGAGTGAGGAAACTAAATATTTACGTCATGTTATATCCAATGACTGGAAGAATGACAAAGACCTCTACCGACTGATGTACTGCAATGTGCTCTGAGTCTGAAGTGCTCTTTGTTTAGAACCTACATCACACTGCTACATACTGCTCAACTGTGGTTAAACTAGAAGAAAACGTATGCAGAGGCTCAAGGTAGCCTACCATGATGCAATTAGGTTTCTGCCTGGTATCCCTGCAATAATGTAATAGTGCAATAGTTGCTGTTTGCAACCCCCATCGACGACGAGAGAAAGAAATGCAAACCAATGTAAACAGCTGTTTCTACGCGTTTCCCCCAGCTGATTTTGAGTGATTATTGTGAATATTCTAATTAATATATTTAAACAAATAATGCTGACAATTTACTTTAAGCAGCTAGCACCTAGCCTTGGCCAAAGGGCTCCAGATTTTACCGAATTTCTTCGGGAGATACGCTTCACTCAAAACATGGTGAAATCTATCCCAAAAAAATACGGTGCAAATTGTTACCTCCCACATATTATGCAGATTCTATAGGTTGCTTTTTACAGTGCAGGCTCTGTGGATTTTTTTGGACATTTTTGGGCCTTTATTTACAGAACAGCTGAAGAAATGAAAGGTGAGAGAGAGGGGGAATGACACGGCCGCGGGTCAGAGTCGAACCCAGGCCTGTTGCGTCGAGGAGAAAATATCTATAGATGGGCACCCGCTCTACCAACTGAGCTATCCAGGTGCTCGGGCTCGGTGGAATTTGATCCATTTGTGACTTTTCTCTCCCTCTCTGACCAACCTGAAAAGCACCCTCTTTGTTCCAGGAACTCCTGATTATGTGAATATAACACATGAAATGTACCAAAACTTCACACATTTATGTAAAAATCATTCCCCAGACTAAAATATGTTCCTCCCCAAACATCCTCCCCAATATTCCTCCCTAACCATCTGGCAACCCCCAGAAATGTTCTCACAACCCCATGTTAAAAAACACTGCTCTAGTACAGTGAATTGGATACAACTTTCTCCAGACACCAAATTTTTTAAGCTAACTGGCACACTGTCCAACAAAAGCTACTAGTTCAAGGTGAAATACACTGTGATTGTAAAGCACAATTGCCACCAGAAGGCTCTACCTAAGTCTTTACTGTTCTGATTAGAAGTGCTGTGGATGCAGACACTGTGTTGCATCTTAAACAGTGGGCTCAAGAAAAAAAAATTGTTTTGACTTCATCAACACGCTAAACATATGTGAATGAAGCCCTTTACTGCATGAATTTTGCAGAACTCTGAGTGTAGTGGCACTTCCCTCCAGATTTCTGCCAGATTCTCCTTGTACTTCTTCCATTACAGATGTTGCTACATCACCTTCTAGAACATTGGGGGAAAAGTTTGAAATTAGAACTGGGCAATATGTTGATATTATATCAATATCGTGATACAAGACTAGATATTGTCTTGGATTTTGGATAACGTACTATGGCGTAATAGTGTTGTTTTTTCCTGATTTTAAAGGCTGCATCACAATGAAGTGATGTAATTTTCTGAACTTACTAGGCTGTTGCATTATTTGCCTGTACCCACTTAATCATTATATCCGCAGTACTGATGATTATTTATCAAAAATCTCATTGTGTAAATATTTTGTAAAAGCACCAATAGTCAATACTAAAATATCGTTACAGTATCAATAGAAGTAGAACATATTGTGATATTAGATTTCCTTCATTATCGCCCAGCCCTATTTGAAATCACCCCAAATGCTATGTAAACTTTATGTCATGTTGCAGTCTGTATCGGATCTCTTCTTTCCTGAATGTTGAGTATTTTTGCAGCCGTTACTCAAAGAGCATCAGGGCACCATGCAAACCCTTACTCTTATTTCACAGTCCATCTATCATGATAAAACACTGCAGGGGAAAGATATCTATATTCACATGTCCCTGCATTCATTCTCCAGGAGATTGCCTTCGGAATAGATTCATTTCTTGCCTTTTATTACGTTCTGGATGATATACAATGATAAACTAGATTGAGTTGCATGGGAGAAACTGTAGCTCTTGTCCCTTTCACAATAAGGTTAAAAGTCAGCGTCAGCCACATATAATGACTGGCCTCTTAGCAGGCTGCATGCTTACCAAAACCATTTCTTTAAACAACAATTGCCCAGTTAATTGTGATACGAAAAGGTACCAGAACTAAAGGGTCACCCTGTAGTTTTCTTTTTCTCTTCCTGGTCGTTTATGAGCTCGACCTTTTGTCCACCAGGGACCAGAGTTGGCTCAGAAAGAGTCTTGTGAACCACTTCTATTGTTCATTCTTTTAAAATGTAGCCCACATTGCTCATAAATCACACTGCAGTCACAAAGAGATTCTGCTGCCGGTTGCTTAAACCCTTCTCTCCCAAAATGTAATAAGTTGTCCTTTCCTGACCAAGAGAAAAACGTTAGCTTTATTTTAAAATCTGTAACTCCATACACCATCTGTCTAGAAATTCTTCAAAATCTTCATCTTAGATTGTTCCAGAACATTAACAACAGTGTGGCTAGCTTGCTGTTTTTTTGCCAAACAGTCACATTAGAGTCCCCAATAAATCCTACAATGCTGGATTCTGCAGCACTTGTCCAGAACCGCACAAATGTAACTAAAATCAGACGGTATGCTGGAAGATACTTGGTTTCTGAGTTTTTGTAGACAGGGGAAGCTCGCTGTCCCTCACCAGCGTGCTTCACCTGCAGGGAAAAATCGTCAAATATGGCAGAAGTGCCTAGCTGAACCCTCTTGAGAGAAACCCCCCCCCCCCCCCCCCCTTCAGGAAACATGTTCAATATTTCAAGCGACTGGTAAATAAGGTAAATGAAACAACTAATGAGGAAATCTACGTGACATGTTAATGTGAATTTTTTGTCCTTAAAAATGTGATTGTGAGTTCATTTCATGTTTGAACGGATATTAAAACAATCTCAATTTGTATTCAAATCTGCACAGAAATATAAAACAGCTGACTTATTTTCCTCAGCGTGAAAATAGGTGTGTAGCATTCCGTTTAGTATTGTTATTAGTTCATATACAGTAGATTGTGTGTTTTATATCAATGTTGTTCAATTGCTTTTAATCAAAAATATGTTTGAGTTTGTTAAAAAAGTTCTTACAGATATTCATGGTGACATTTTTAGCTAAAAAGAATGCACATGCATAAGGGGAGTGTGCGGGTTGCATGGAATGGTGCAATTTGAAAAAACAAAAAAAATTACTTTGTGAGGGATCATGATTTGAAAAAGTTTTGGAAAGCACAACTGTTTTACATAACAACACTTTAAATAGCACTTAGCATCTTGCCTTAGTGTGCCAGTGGAAATTCAAAGCTCTCCCATGAGCCTGACACACCAAAAATAACAAGTTCACCTCTTCAAAAGTAAAACCTTGGACTTAAATCGCTCAGTTACCAAAGCTTTGTCTCTAGTATTATAAACATAAAGTGAAAGACATAATAACTACAAGTCAAAGAGACCAAACAGTAGTCCATGCTCAAACTGTCAACTTTCAGCAGCAGTTTTCTGTCCTGGCTTCTAAATGGTGGAATGAGCTCCCCATTGACATCAGGATGGCCCGAAAGCCTACACATCTATCGCCACACGCCTCAAAACACATCTCTTCCAAGTGCAACTTGGATGATAAAAAAAAAAAAAACATACAGGCTTGTTTAAAGCTAATGTACTTGCACTTACTTTTTACTGTCTGGAGTTTGTACCTTCAAGGTTGAAAGCATTTAATTGGAAGTCACTTAGGGTGAAAAGTGTCAGCTAAATGAGAAAAATGTTTCATTTTTGTTCTTACCTTTCTGTAGACGATCATGTTGGGGGAGTCGTCGTCTGGGTCCACAGTGCTCATGGACCTCATGGACAGCATAGGCCGGGTCGGTGTCGTCTGGACACTCTCCTTCGGTTCCTCAGTCCCTTCGTCGGTCTCCGTCACCTCCACAGCGCTCGGCTGCTGCTCCTGCTGCTCCTGCTCCTCCTGCTCCTCCTGCTCCTCCTGCTGCTTCTCCTGCTCCACCTGCTGCTTCTCCTGCTCCACCTGCTCCTCCTGCTCCACCTGCTGCTTCTCCTGCTCCACCTGCTGCTTCTCCTGCTCCACCTGCTGCTGCTGAGTTGCCTCAGCCATGACAACAGGCTCCATTTCAGTCTTCTTCTACTGTGTTGAGTTATGCTCTCTTCTTTATCTACGTCAAGTCTTTCTCTTCTTTCTTCTTTAAGTCCTTTTGTGCACTCTCCTCAGTGTGGAAGCTGTTGTAGGGAGAGAGAGAGAAAGGGAGGGATGAATAAGACAGTACAACTCACCACTGGACTCTGGTCTCCCATCTATCCTGTCTTTTGTTATTGTCTTCCGCACCGACGGGATGTATGAAAAGAAAGCATCATCAATTCTAGTTCTGTTATCTCTTCTCTGCACCTCCTCGTGCTCGGCCGTCATGAGATTGAAGCTGCAGGCAAATAGAAGACATCTATTTGAAGTTGTGCGGCTTCTCTTTTTTCATCTCAATAATTTATAAGATGTTCAAAGAACATTACAAGCTTATTTGCCATTATAGGTAGTGATATTATAACTTGTTAAAACTTGTTTTACAATGAGGAAATAATGTATTTTTAAACTCAACTTTTCACATTGACTGATGATGTTTTCCAACTCTTCTCTCATACCTGAAAATACATGATGGACATGGAAAAGGGAAATCTCAGATACATGGATTTTAACTTATTGGACTGTTTTCCTCACTTGGTTAAAACTATATCTCCAACAAAGAAAATAATTATTTAAAAAAAATTAATCCCTCTCTTTTGTATTATGTTTCTATGTCAAAACACATGTTTTAACAGCGTAGGCTACAATAGTTTTATATAATTTAAGTTGCGGGAAATCAAGAAATAATTTTAGCTGTATTTCTAAAACTGCACATTTATTTTTATGATCTGTTTGTAGAAGAACAAAGGAGGAGAGATGTAGTATGTAGGAAGAAGAGAGAAGAGTAGGCTAAAGTAGAAAACAAGAGATTGTTAGAATAAAGAGGATGAAAACTGAAATGCTGCCAATTCAAACGGCCTACTGCAGAGCAACATTTGGTGTTAACAAGGTAACTTCAACCCAGGGTTTCGTGTATCACGACGGGGGAATTACTTGTTACCTGGTAAAATCACTGTTGTAATTTATGCTGAACACCTAACCTGATAGGGCGCAGGTTAGGTTGCAGATTAGAGTCCAACCGATGTAAAAGCACCGCCTACTGACCAATCATTACTCGATCGATGACGGCGTCACCGTTCTAAGAAGATCCGGTGGAGCTCAGTGTGCAGAGAGATGAGTTTAATTCAATTTTCAATTTTATTTATATAGCGCCAAATAACAAAAACAGTTATCTCACTGCGATTTTCATAAAAGAGCAGGTCTAGATTGTACTCTTTGACGTTATTTACAGAAACCCAACAATTCCCACCAAGAGAGAGCACTAGGCCACTAGGAAGTAACACAAATCATAAACTCAAACTAACAAAGGATAGACTAACACATGAAAGTAATACACAATATAAATATATGTCTATATTTATTTATACATATATGCATTGATGATGTTAAACAAAAAAGGGTAATACACGGTAACCCAACCAAAAGTAGAAGCTGTAAAACACGTCAGGCTCTCCAAGGCCAAAACAACAAATAAAAACCCATACTATCTGGAAAGAAAATGGCAACTGAGCTACAGAGTCAAACCAAAACACACAGTGCTAATCTTCCTGGGTGTCCACAAAACAGGAGAAAAGGGGGTCCAAACAAATGGCAGAGAACTCTTACCAGCTTCAGATAACAATTCAATTAATCTCCCAAATTAAATGCACCAGCAGAGAGTAGTTCACCAACTACACCTAGCATGACAGGAAGTTCAGTGGCAAGAGGAAGGGGCGGGGCCTTGGACCTGGGAGCTTATAAATCCAGTGCATGTTGATCTTGATTCATAGGAAAGGCCTCTGTTCCTCCTCCTGACTGCACTCTACCTGTCTCCATAGATCTCTCATTGTCCGACTAAACTAGTGTCCCTGTCCCAGCGTATTACGTCCCAACCATAACTGGGACTAGTATTCTCTTCCCTTAGCCGATCTTTAATGGAAGACGCAACTACCTCTCGTTACCCATCAAAGCATATTCATCTCCAGCCAGCTGGTGTCCATCACAACACATCGGTGTGCAAAATTCAACTCTTACATCCCTGGACTCTATCACTCTATCACCGGTTATGAGAAAGATTCATAACCGGTCATGTCTATGGTACACATAATTGTATTTCCTATGAAAGTGTTGGGTGGGTGGTCTCCTCTCCAAGAAAGACATGAGACTGACTGGTGTCTCTTTATCTATAAGGCTCTCATTGGTAAACTACCACGCTAACAGAACTTCTCCGTTACTCAGAGGGACCTTATCAGTCTCGCTCTGCTGACTGGTTTTTGCTTTATGTTCCATGAGCTTGGTCTGAAATTGGAAAACCTGCTTTTAACTTTAGGGCAACTTACTCCTGGAACAAATAACACTTCCTTAAAATCAACTCACTTGTGCTTTTTTGACAATTTAGAAATCTGCTTTTAAAAACTTGTACTTGTAATTGCTTCACATATTTGTACTTTTTTTTGCATCCTTGTTATCCTAATTTTTTTTATCAAATCGTTTTTGCAATTCAAAAGATTTAATTGTCTTTCTATTTTTAATTTGGTGTCGCTTCCTTTCCGTACTGTTTTGTTGTCTTTGTAATTTCACTCCATGACATTTTAAATACGGGGCAATGATCTTGAGTGTAAATAAAAGGTAGTATAAAGGAATGCATTGGAACGCGTTGAATACTGTATTAAACATCTGAAACAATTCCTTACTTCATTAAACTTGTGCAAAGCACAAAAGAAAATGCAAGTCCTCAGAAGGTGCAAAGGCTTCTTTCTGTTGAATGTTGATGCAGTTGCATCCAAAATCAATTGTAATAAATTGACTGCATTGCTAATAGCAATGACATCTCCATTTCCATGATACTATCATAATCTAAAGACATAACAATCTTATTCCACTTTAGGTGATATATCAGTGATGTCAACTTTACTTTTAAACAAAGAAACTGTACAAAACAAGGAATCAGACTTTCTGCATGTCAACCTGCTTTACTTCACGAAATAATTGAAGATGGAATGAAATGAAGTGAGCTTTGAGTGAGATTAAATTACTAGTAAAATCATCCTCCCTACCCTCTAAAATGGGGCATGTGCTCTCTCGTTTCCAGTCAGGTTGAAGTAAAATACTAATGACAAATCAACACACTCACAATGAAACGTTGCAGTGCAAAAATCCCCAAACAGTCAAATGTGGAGGGAAGAAGGCCACGCTGCACCATTCCCATGGAAAAATTGGCAAACATTTGACAAAAAGAATCTCAGAGCATTTAAAGACATCAAATAGACCACAGCTGTGCTTTGTCATGCAAGTGCTCATGGGAAATGCAGTTTGCATTTGTAGATCCCCAATCCAAGTTATTTTTTGGGGCTTTTCCCTTTATAGACAGTGGATAGACATGAAAAGGGGAGAGAGATGGGGGGTGACACGCAGCAAAGGGCCGCAGGTTGGATTCCAGCCCTGGCCGCTGTAGGACTCAGCCAACATGGGGCGACCTCTCTTTCTGGGTGAGATAGCGTACGCCCCTTGTATCAACATCTTTGACCAAGTCTTTTTTGGACAATTAATCTGGTGGGGCACCCCAGAAAAAACGTGAGGTGTTGGGTCCCCATGTTTGCTCTGTTGTAATCTAATTACACTTACATTAATTAAGGAGCACGCCCCATGTTAACAAAATATCCTCTGAAATAATGAAGGTTTTAAAGATAGATTTTGACATGGGGCCTTCATAATCATATTCCCATATTTCCAGTTCCAATTGATCATATTTCCACAAACAAAATTGTTTATTTTCCAAATGAGCAGTGCCCACTTTGCTCAGTTGGAAAATAAGCAGTATGTCAACAAGCAGCAGGGTAATTAAGACCAGAACATCCACAGATTTGTCACCTGGGCCTTTGTTTTAAAGGATTAGTTCATCAATTTGGAAAATACTCGAGAATAATGAGAATAAAGTAACCACTCTCATGTCTGTGTAGAAAATAAAACCCTTCAGGCAGCAGCCAGTTAGCTTGGCTTAGCACACAGACTGGAAACAGGGAAACAGTAAAATAGCGCTAGGCCAAGAAATAGTAAAGGGCCTGACTAACTGCCACTTTGCTTGTTTTGAAAAGCCATGATGTCGCTCTCTTTCTCATCGGTGGGCCACGTTCTCTGGGTGGCCAAACCCCGTTTTTTGTTGCCCCATATACCCACATGCCCCTTACCACAGTTATTCTTCATGGCACTGTTTTATTGTTTGAGCTGTTGCACATGACACAATAGTGTAGTATGTATAGTGACAAGAAAAAGCATTCTATTCTATTCTATTCTAAAATCAATAATGAACTTTTGGATGGCTGCAAACAATGTGCTGCATCAAACAATGTGCTGCTTTCAAACAATGTGCCGCTTTCAGCTTTCAAAACAAACTTCTAATGCTGTCTGTGAACTATAAGTAGAGCGCTGCTTGTTTGTCTCGGTGGGTGGATGCAGATTGTGTATGTGTGTGCATGTGTGTGTGTGTGTGTGTGTGTGTGTGTGTGTGTGTGTGTGTGTGTGAGAGAGAGAGAGATAGCGAGGGGGAGAGAGAAAGTCTATTGGTAAAAGCATATTCGTAGCTTTAACTATATAACTCTATAACCGGTTCTTTAGATCAATACACTCGCCAGCCAGCTGCTGAGTTTAAGAGAAAACGTCCAAATAGAGTGAGCATGTTTTAGCCTCTTGTGTGAAGACAAGGGCATGCTTCATGTGTTAAAAAATCCAAATAGGAGAAGAGTTTAGAGGATTTCTGAATGAATGGCTTTGAACCTGCTGTCTTATCTTTATTCTAGGTAGGTGTGGCATGTAGCTGGGATCAATACCCCCAACAGTTGCTCTGACTCTTGCTTTTGCATTTAGATGAAATGTTTAGGTTGAATACGCTCATCTCATCAGCCTAAATCCCACAGAGATTAAGTGTCTCACCCTCTCCCTCTGAGATGCCATAATCACCTTTAAACTGTTTTAAAGAAACTGTAAAAAACATTACATATGTTTTGTTTTCATTGTTCTGTCAAGTTGACCAAACTTGACGGAACAATGAAAACAAAACATACGTAATATCTAACTAACATCTAATAGAGTTAGATGTTTACTGATACTTGATGTTGAATAGGCTAACAGGGATAAATATATGTTATTTACTTTCCCCTTAATGCTGATAGGAGTGCCTGCACTATTATTTAAGAATAATTAAAATATGATTTTGAGGTTTTTAACTTGAATAGTCCCATTTCACTGCTTTACTGCTTTTTTCTTTCTACTCCAGAGTTTTCCAAAGAAGTGTTTATGGTACAGTATGAATTCTATTTCAACATGTCAATTTGAATTCAATCTTTCTTTATTAAGTGCCTAAAACTCGTCTCTGCATTTCCAATCTATGACTATGGTTGAGTATTGTAATGTCTTTTTGAACAAGAGCACAAACGCTGGCTGATGCTTTCATCAGTGTGCACCTCTTACTCTTCTGCATCACAAAAGAATAAAAATACAGCTAGAAGGAACTTAAAGCTAATTAGTTTCCCTCTGAAAGCTAACCAGTGTATTTTTAATTGGCATGGACGCACGAGGTAAACAATGCAGGGATCCTTCACTATACCGCACTGAAGGATGTTTTCCAGAAATAATCCAATTTTGCATACAATGTTAGGATATCAAGTAATTTATTTGTATTAATGTCTATTTATTATTCTAAACTAACCTACTTACACTACGTTCTTCTCATCATACGCTGTGATGACAGGGGGTAGGAGCAGAGTGAGACTTCTCACTGTTTCTGCTATCATTTTCCCTGTGGACCCTCCACAGTGCAACACAAACACACACACACACACACATATACACACACAGTTTTCTTCAACACCCACCCTCTACGCTCCAGGCAAGACCGGATGAGAATGTCTCGATGTTTTACGTTTAGGGCTGATTGAAAACTAGGGGACACCATCAATCCAGCGGGCAGCCGTCTTTTATGCACAAGGAGGCAAAATGACAAAAGTTTTGTTGCAAAAGAAATGAACAGTACAGTATAATACAAAACTGTGATGTGTGACACAACAATCAGTACTCTATTGATTGTCATTCTGTGTGAAGAAATACAGCTATGCTCCCAAATCAGTTTAGTGACACATTTATTCTAATATTCACAAAATTAAATCCAGGAAAATTGGATTTTCTTTCTTCTCACAGATCAATTTACTACAACCTCTACTACACACAGCAAAGAGGTCCAGGTGTCAGAATAAACTTGGGAACATGCATGCGGTTTTATGTTTTCGAGTCAATTGATTTCATCTACCAATCATATGAGAGGAACGCTGCTCTAATTAACGCAGAACTTAAAGTACTCTGGCATGGTGCCTGATTTCTGGGCTATGAATATTTTAGAAAACTAAATAAATTAAAAAGTCCACACGGGATTTATTTTTGATGCGCTGGGTTTATCCAAACGTCCACCTACCAATGAAATAAGTTCTAGCCAATCAGATGCAAAGTAGGGGGGATCTTTGTCGAAAAGCAAGAGTGTGGCTTTAGTTGAGAAAGGAGTTAAAAATAAATGGCGCTGGGCATGAATAGAGGACAAGATGAAAAAGGTGGAGACGGGAAGCCGTTTAGCACTTGGTGCCTCAAATGGAGCACCCGGCTGCAGCGTATGTTCAGGGAAGATACTCACTGTACAGCAGCAGCGGTAAGAAAGTGCTCGCTAGTCATTAGATGCTACTCACAAAATTGTCATACGAGGATGTCACTGGCATCAACGGCTACCGCTGCGACAGCGCCTTTGCTGACCAACTGTTTTTTACACAATGATTCAATGTAGGATTAGGATATTATTGCAATATGAAAATCTACATTGACTCTTAGTTTGACATATGGATGGAAGAAGTAAAAATGTATCCAAAACTTTGTTCTTCTTAAAAATGATGACTTTTATTATTGTGTACTGTAAAAAGGACTTTAACTGTTTTGCCAGTCAACTTAACCTTAATGAGTGCATATCGAAACATTTCACTGTGGATAAAAAAGTTTCAGGCTCAGGATTTTTTCTCCCTTTAAGCAGGTTTTAATAAAGTATGTAGTTATCTGAACATTACACCCACATATCATTGTTGAACATTTCATTCCAAAACCATGAGTATTGTTTTTTTCTGTTATACCAGCCTCCACTCTTCTGCTTTCAGGCTTTCCACCATATTTTGGAAGCTGCTGTGGAGGTTTGCTTCCCTTTAAGTCTCAAGTGCGTTGGCGAGGTCGGCCACGGATGTTGGGCAATAAGGCCCGGCTCGCATTCTATGCAAAAGGGGTTGGATGGGGTTGAGGTCGGGGCTCTGTGCATCTGTGAAGTTCTTTTCCAACGTACTTGGGAAACCATTTCTTCATGGATTTTGCTTTGCACATGTGTACATATGTAGCAATGTGGAAAAAAAATTCAAAAACCTTTACCAAAGTTGTCACAAAGTTGGAGGCACTCTATTAAATGTATACTAAATAGCATTGCAATCCACGCAATATGTTATTTTACCTAAACTGGAGCTAATTTATCAGGGCCCAAACCATAAAGGACAGACCCAGACTAAAAGCACACAAAAATATGCAGGGGTGTCCCCATACTTTTAACCATAAAGTCCAATCAGACAGAACATTAAACACAACCAAACTATCCATAAAATGTGACCCCACGGAACAATCATAATAACTCATAACACATAAGCTCATATCTTCAACATGATATACATTTGGAGAGTTTAGGTTTGATGGATGGTGGTGATATATCTATATCTCCATGGGAATAGACACACTGTAGATCTCTCTGTCTCCAACAGCTTAACTGTCTGTGGTCTCTATGCTCAAAGGATTGCTCCACTCCCCTAACACACCTGCAGCCTAAGTTAGACTCTCTCTCTCTCTCTCTCTCTCTCTCTCTCTCTCTCTTTCTCTCTCTCTCTCTCTCTTTTACTTGTAGTCGCTTTTCATGGCCCAGTTGTAAAACAGTAACACATTTTTTCACCAAACACCCAAAGTGGACACTCAGATGCTGAATTGTACACACACATCAAACACACACTCACACACTCATGCATAGATTTCAAACATTTACAGCCAAGTGCACGCTTCTTTCAGTCACAGGTGGGATCAATATCATCTCACGCACACCTCCGCGTGCACACGTGCATCTCCGACATGTTAAACAGAACTGTGAACATGCAACCAGCTCCTCACTCTGACATTAACATCGCAGCACTGACCGTGTCAACACTATCGGGCACGTCACAGCGCACAGCGCAACTGAAATCTGGTCTTCATATATATTATATATATATAGGGGAATATATATATATATATTTATATATATATATATATAGGCTATTCTCTCTAGCTCCATCAATTCCTTATTTCATTCATGCATCACCTCTCTCATCCCCTTTTCCCAACCCCTCCAGCCTTCTTCCTTACCTCTGCGCATGGAGCTCCGAAGCCAAAAAGCGGCTTCACAGACCCAACCAGAGCGCTGCACAGCACAGTAGAGAGAGAGAGAGAGAGAGAGAGAGAGAGAGAGAGAGAG
>NC_048424.1:5591655-5640467 GCF_013103735.1 Etheostoma cragini | reverse complement strand
AGAGAGAGAGTGAGAGTGAGAGAGATAGAACCTGATGCACTCTCAACCACTATTATGCAGTGGTGTCTGTTTTGTGAAAATGTGTGTGTGTGTGTGTGTGTGTGTGTGTGTGTGTGTGTGTGTGTGTATGTGTTCTTGCATTATTAACTCAATTCATATTCACACAGTCACATTATGGGTTTCCAACGTGGCCAGATTGGCATATCAGGCGACCTATACGTAGCCATGCATATGAATTCATATTAAAGGAGAATTACGGTCGATTTAAACACATAGCTCTGTTGTTAGTAAATTTTGGAGTGCTGTCAGTAGCAAGAAAAATGAAAACAATTGGTGCTGCCTACAAAGTGTTATCTTCTGTTAGAGTTAGCACCCAACAGACTCAAACAGGGCAATTTTTTAACGTTTTTTTAGCCTCTACACCTGTTCAAAATGTCATAAGATTTGCCTATCCATGTGCAGTGATTCCTTCCGAGGGAGCACAGCGAATCTGACTGCAGTAGATGTGACAGAAAGGTATAAAAGTTGTGTTAATCCATTACTCTGTTTATTTTCTGTTTTCCAGTGAAGTCCACACTAGTTGATTGTCAAACTCATACAATCCAATATTCCAAAATGTATTTTTTCCACAAAAAATAACAATTTGCAGTTGTTATGTCCTTAGTACTGACTATGTAGAAACAGGCTGTAACCTGACACCAGGATGGAGCAGGAGAGCAAAGCAGGCAGCACCGATTGTTTTCATTTTTCTTGCTACTGACACAACTCCAAATTTCCAAACAACAGAGCTACGTGTTGAAATCAAGAACATACTTTGTTTAATGATGACCAAAAAGAAAACTTGCAGCCATGACATTGGGACTTCCAGGATCCCTTGGGGTGCTTCCTTTGCCTCCTTCCCAATTAGGAAGCTTACTGAAAGCTGGTCCCCAAGAGCTGTAAATTATATATATAGACATATAAATGGTGACTGTGAAATGATCCCCCCCCCCTCAAGTTTTGGTCCTTGCCTCCGGATATTTAGGGCTTAAAACTGTGCCTCCTATAACACAGGTGAGAATGATAATTTATTTCAAAATCCTGACGTCTGATTTGTTTAGCAGCCCCGAGGCAAACACTGTAGGGGGTCACTGAATGTATTTCAACAGGCAGCATTCTTTAGGGTCGTAGATAATACAGATTTTTGCCTACCTGGACTTTAAAAGATTCCAAGGTCTGCTCCATCATATCAAAAGTAATTTAATGATGGATGAACAGGAACATGTTGTGGGTATGTTCACCCATATTTCAAAGGTGTAGAAATGAAAAGCAAACCATGAACACATTAAGAGCTTCTTAAAGTTATTTGCAAGGCTCCATCCCTAAATCTATGTCGTCAATAAGGTCATGTCCAACATGGGGTGGATAGGTTTGTTGGAAAAGTCATGCAAAAGAAGACAGTGAAGTCTGGCTCTCTTCCTTAGCACAACGTTTAAAGAAAGGTTTCAGTCGTGTAAAAGTTACATAATAAAACGTGACGGTGTTTTTGAGTTAATTATTTTAGGATTATTCAATTAGCTCAAGAAAAATAAAGTTGGTTTGATTAACTTGTATTCTCGAGACAAGTTGAGAAAATGGACTCATTATCCTGAGATAACCAACACCCTGGTTTTAAATATAGAAAGGCAGTTTAAAGTCCCTGAGACAAGCGCACTCACAAGCTTTATAATTATAAGTCTCTTTCTTGCTCAGTGTATTCTCTCCCAATACCTTATCTTGAACAGAAGCAGATCTAACAGGTCTAACCCAAGAAGCCGGCAGATACACTCTGAGCTGATGGGGAGTTTCGGCTGAGCACTGAGACACATCAAAGCATCTGATGCAATGACGGACTGGGGGAAGAAACAGGGTGCTTACTTTAGTCTGGAGGGGTTAGGGGCGTTTTACGGTAGCCACAGTCAAGCTCGCGTGGGCAAATGTGAAGTCATGAGACCGCCGTAACTGTTTGTACTCCTGCGTGTTGGTCGCGACACTAGTTGCTGTCTTCTCCTGAACAGAGGTGGCGCTAATGATCAAAGGCTACCGACTTTGTTATTTCCACAGACTAGAAGAAGAAAAAGTAAAAAATTGGCAGAACTGGCAGCAGCATTGCCGCCAATGTTTCGATTTGGTGACCTACTTTGTTGGATCAAGCCTTTCATTCACCATGAAAAAAACTTTAAAAAAACAGAGTGGTGTGCGCCCTCTGGACGTGCACTTAAAATCCTGGCAAACCCGCGAGATCTACGTCATTTTGACAGTTCTTACATTCTCTCATTATGTGTGTGTGGATGCAACCATCCATTGATGGAATACTCTATCGGGCACAGGCCCAAGGGCCCACAGAGTCTGGGGTCCTGACTCAAAAAATGTTGCTGAAAAACAACACAAACTGATCATAAAGATGCGCTTAATGACAACAAACATACACAGAACAAGATCAAATGAATGCAGAGATGCAAAACAATCACAAAAAGATGCTAAATGATTGAAAATAGACACAAAATGACCAAAAGCATACACATACAAAGGACAAAAAATTACTACAAATACACAAAAAATGACCACAAAAAGATGTAAAATGGCTCAAGAATACATGCAAAATAACTACAAAGAGGCGCAAAATGACCAAAAATAGATGCAAAACAACTACAATGGGATGCAAAATGACTATAAGTAGACTCGTTGACTTTGGCTGTCATTTTACTTTGTAGACAAGGTGGGGGGGCTCTTACCACATGTCTGTGCCCAGGGCCCATTGTGTGATAATCCATCCATGGATGCAACTACATTTCACATTAAGCATGTCCGCACACAGCATGTTTACAGTGATTCCGGCAGCATATTTCTCACAGCTGGTGGTGTTGGATACTAAAAATATTTGCTGCCCTAATTCAGCAGAACATTACTGGGACAGAGAGGGAAGTGGCATCAAGCTTCAAAAGCCAGTTGTCAGTTGTTTCTCTTTCTTTCCTTTCTCACTTTAATCTGTTGTTTAGTGTGCAAATGGGGGAAAAAATTGACATCAATAGGCTCACAAATCCATATATGCACTTAAAGCTGTCGTTAAAATCAGCATTGATGCTAATGGAGCACTCTGGTCTGACAGATTGACCCACCCACACCCACACACACACACACACACACACACAGACACACAGATACACACACACACACACACACACACACACACACACACCATACTAGCCTTCACTCTGGACCAACTGAATATTTGAGTAACAGTAAACAGGAAGAGAAGATCCCACTGGGAAGTGTTTGTGTGTTTGTGTGTGTGTGTGTGTGTGTGTGTGTGTGTGCTGCTAAGTAAGTGGTTGGGGAGGAGTTGCTCCACATTTGGTGTGTCGTGACATGCATTCACACAGACCCCGATGTTTGTGTGGCATAAATCTGTCTGGTAGCGCCCTTTACAGCGGCTTAGAACAGGAGCTGTATGAAGTTTAACTGTACAGGAAGTATAAAAAAGTATTATCAAATAAAGTATATTTACTTTTACAGATTTTTAACTGTTTTGAAAGGGTACCTTAACTTAGGTAAGTAAAAGTGAAGAAAAAATATTTAAGAAAGCCACGCATTGAAGAAATGTTAATAACTGATGTAACTAATGTTAGCATTTCAACATTACTGAGGTGTCAAGTACATAGAGTTGACTGTGATTTAATTTAAACTTTATTCCTCTTTATTTGACCTCATTTTAAAGGACAACATTGCCATAGAACATCCGATTTGTTTCATATGTGGGACTCAATGTCCTTTTCATATTCATTTACAAAACAATATGGACAATTTTGGACAATATTGGACACTGCCTCCCCTCATTCCATCATCAAAATAAATATAGGAGAACTAAATTCCCAACTGTCTGGAAAGATTTTGGCTTGTATGGAAGAAGTTGCTGTAAAAATAATTCATACATCATCTTTGTGCTTGAGCCATGTGGTGATACAATTCAATACAGTAAGTCATCTCCACTGGACCATGTATCTAACACGACATTCACACAACTCTGAGTTAAGCTGCACGGCTCCAATATTCCAAATGTATCCATCCTTTGTCTGCAGCTTGGGTCTGGGTGCTGGTACAGTACCCCGGCAAGCAAAATAGCCCAGTTGCCCTTCTCCCTGGCTTCTTCCTCCAGCTCCTGCTTGGAGAACCCGAGGCGTTTCCATGCCAGATGGGACATAATATAATCCCTCAGTTGGCTCTAGGTCTGCCCAGAGGAAATCCTTCCAGTTGGATGTGCCTCCACAGACATCCAGGGGGAATCCTAATCAGAGACCCAAACAATCTTAACTGGCTCCTTCCCATGCAAAGGAGCTGCACTGGTAGTCGAGACGCCCCACGCGCGCGCACACACACACACACACATCACGCAAATTACTTATATTTGTGATTGGCTACTACCCAAAGCTCATAGCCTAAATCTAAAAATAATAGGGCAGGGGAGTATGGCGGAGTTTGCATGTCAGCAGGGTGAACTCTATTCAGCAAATGAAGAGGTGGCTAACAGGAGTTTTGGATAGTTTTATCATTTACTTCCCTTCCATTTTCTAACACATGTAAACACTTATGTGGCAATTTTATCTAATTAAAAGTTACGATGTGAACGCCTACAGAAGGCATTTGGATTGACTCCTGTTTCGAGATTGTTAATCACATTTTCATGAGGCATTCCAAGTCCTTGTTTATGGACTAACAAAATCTTCTTGCAATGCTTTCTATGTCTCTGGAATAGTCCGCTGAAAACACAAAAAAAACAAAAAACATCAGAAACAGTGATGCAGACTGACAGGTATTCTGTATAATCGACACAGATCACTAGCGTGAAGGGACTATTCGCATGTCCAATGACATGAAACAACAAAGCTCTGCCTCTGAAGAACAAAACACCTCAACTTTCTCTGACTCTCATCTTGAGTGGCTGATAAGAGCTGAGAGCCCCACGGAGACATGAAGGCGTTGTGTGGGCTGCTGCAGAGAGTGGGATAAAAGCACAGAGGGTCCACATACGACACAAAAGGAAGAAAAAGAGATGACCACATGCTGCTGGTAAACAGATATTTCATTTTTTTTTTTTGTTACAACAGATGAAATGGAAGCCATGTTAGTGTAAAGGTTGACACAGAATGCAGTCTAATAGAAATATGACATGTAATCTGTTTTGTATCCTATTAAATGGGGCTCTCCAAAGGTTTACAATAATGGGTTACACTTTACTTGAAGGTATCTTCATAAGAGTGACATGACACTGTGGTAATAATAATAATATTGTATACTTTATTAATAGGGGAAACTACAATAAACAAAAAATGTACAAATGAAAATCATGAACATGTCATAAACATCAAAAATCATAAACGTTTATGACATGATGCTTTGTTTATTAGTAAGTGTCATTCAGTTTTGTCTGTTATGGTTAGGGTTCATGTGTCATGACTGTGCAATGACACAATGACTGTAATGATGTGAATGGCACTCTTGTGTAGATACCTTCAAGTAAAGTATTACCCGATAATGCCACTGTGTGCAGAACGTTTTATCACATTTTTCCCATGTTTCTGATGGCGTAATGGTGGCTGTTAGCGTGTTGCTTTCAGCTCATCCGTGATCCAAGATGGTCTCCAAGAACTCCAACAGAAGGATTATGTTCCTCTGTGTCTGCTGGAAGTTTGTCTTATCAAACTTTAATAGGTGATAATTTGCCAGTGTTGGGTTTACAGCTTGATGTTCTGCTCCCAAGTGGCCGAAATATCCATGTTGTGCTGGTAAAAATAGTTTACATCATCATAACAGGCCAACAAGTCCTCCAAGACCACATTTGTCTTTTGTTCCTACCTTCTAATGCAAACTTTAGGAGCATTTCTTATATTAACACACATAAAAAACTAAATGGTTTGTTTCTTCCTTTAAACAGAGAAACTGAAATCTGGCAGCAACACAAAGGAGTAACACAGTTTTTTTTCCTCTTAAAAATTCGGAGCAAAATCATTACCCAGTCCCATTCAGTGAGGCTTCTATTGGCCCCCACTGGTTGCACAATACAGCCATGTGGTTTTTGTAACCTGGATACCCCGGAATCTCGGAGAAACGGAATAAATCCAAAAGGTACACATTAAGCCCTTCATCTCTTTGCAAATGGACTCTTACATGTACAAAAAAACTGCAGGCTCCAACTCCCGCTAATCAGACTTTAATTTAGGCATCAGACACTTCTCTCTGTAGCAAATCCTTGAAAGGAACTCCAGGTGATTCATCCCACACATTTTCCACCTGTACCGAAGATGACTAATCTGTGGCCTCCTCCGCATTAAACCTCTCCTCCTCCACACCGAGACTGCAGTCACTGCTGCGCTGGCCTCAAACAACCCTGAACGATGGCTGCAGCTGGACAGACTGGAACCAGCACAGGTCGAGCCACACAGCAGAGGTGTGGCTTGACACAACACAACAAGTCACATTATGTTTCTCTCATCTGCACTAAGCTGCACTTTAAGAATATTTGGGGGGCATTTGTAGGTCTTTATTTGACAGGACAGCTGAAGACATAAAAGGGGAGAGAGAGGGGGAATGACCCCGACCCGCTGCGTTGAGGAGTAAACCTCTATATACGAGCACCGGCTCTACCAACTGAGCCACGCGGGCACCCGGCTGTCTATTCTTTTACAGTTTTTCTCAATTGGTTCCAAACATTTCTGAGAGCATGACTCATATTCTCTACACTACACGCAAATCAAAAGACACACACATTGGGCAAAACCCCTCAATTCTTCAGCAAAATTAAACATTACATTTAAAAAAATGTTGTTTCTTCTCAAAATAGTATTTTGTTTTCAAATGACGCACACACCATCACATGAATGGATTCTTTCTAAGAACCAGTTGATGTGCTGATGTGAACTGATGTGCTCAATGTAAAACCCTATGATGAATGGATAACAAATCTTCTCCATTCATCATGATGACTTAGGCCTTTCTTTGGCAGTGTTACACTTACTACAGACAGTACACCCATAAGTGTGTTGAAAAATATTTGAGAATATTGTTTTTCTTCTCAGTACACAGTACAGTAAATACAAGGAAACAAATATATTTTATTTTTTCCACAAAAACAATGCACACAGCGTACTTCCCAACCAACACAAAGTTGGACATGCAGAACAGACATTTATCTACATACAAAACAATAGAAGAATTTACTGTGTACAAGTACAGTAAAAAAAAATAGACCTCTCCTATCCATCCTCTCTTCTGTTTCAGTCTGACCAAAGCACCTCATCCACCTGACCACGTGGTCAACCAAAGTGGCTCGGATCTCATCAGAGACTACGGTCCTTGGCCTTCCTTGTCCTCGTCCTCGTCCTCTCACTCCTCTGGCTCTGCCTCTGTTTCCGATGTTGCATCCATTGCTCCAAAACAGTAGTGTGCATATTTGAATGGCAGTGTGTTCCTTCTAAAACGGATTTTTTTTTTTCTTGAAAATTGTGACAAATGAGAGTTGTGTGTAGTGTTTTGAAAAAAGTGTGTTTAAGAACTGCAATTTGAGTGAAAAGCAGGAATTGTGCTTGTAGTTTAGCAGAAGTAGTTCAGGGGGGTGGTGCGGGAGATACATGTTCATTGTGTTTCAAGTACTATCATTTGTGTGTAAACAATTAAGAAAAAGTGTAACAGTCAGACAAATTTGTTAAAGCACATGAACTAACCTCATTTTATTCGGACAGTGAACGCATTTTGTCCTGGGACATATGTGCAGGGATTTATAGATACTTCAAAGCTTTTCTTTATAAGCCTAAAAACCCACACTGGCAATCAAAAAGCCCAGAGGCAACTTAATTCATTTTTGTAAATTCCTGGTTAATAAGTCAATATGGCAGACCACACACACACACAAAGACACACAGACCCACAGTTGACCTCTTCTATTGCTCACTTTCCTTCATAGAATAAAGGTGATACTTGTTATTGTCCGGTACTAGGAGAGGGAATACCAACCAATATCTGTTTGTTTTTTCCTTTCCATAATGAACAATCAATGTGGCTTTTCTCCCTGCCCAAAGGGTAATTCAATTTAGGTCATATGACTTAAAAAACATAAGAATGTAAGCATCAAAGTTACTTTTCTGATTGTGGAAATAGTAGTTGGACAAAACAAACAAAAGTCAATTTACTGTCTTTCTTTCAACTGTATCACAACGGATTGAGTTTATCCTGTTGTGTTTTTGTACCTTGCTAACAGATCTCTATGAAAACATATTTCTTTACTATGTCACTATTTATGTATTTATTTGAAAATGTATTTATTATATGTTGCTTTATTATTTTTTATTTGCAGTGCCAGCTGCAAGTGGTGTCCCAATCCACATGGATAGGCTACATAACTCAATTTTCCTTTTTTTTTTTTTACACGCATTAGCCATTTATGGCATCAAAACCAAACATATGTACTCAAAGACTAGTGTAAAAGAGGCCTTATTTTTTATGGGAACATAGCTCCTGAAATTAACTTAATCTCACAACCTGGAAATGTTCAGTAAAACCGTGATTCAGAGTGGCATGGAAGTAGTTCAGCTTGAGCTTTTCATCCACTGAGATCAAGATCCAGTGGAGTGTCACAGCACTGTTCCTTCAACACTGTTTTAGAGGTAGTAAGATCTCTATTTTGGGCTATCTAGAAAATGATAATGCTGAATTATGTTACTACTCATTCAACAGTGGTGACCAGCTGCTGCGTAACGAGTGTAGCAAAAGACAAACAAAAACAACAGGCAAGGTGGTTTCTGGCCCCGAGACCAATTAAAGTGCTAACAGGTGAATCAGTGTGATAAGGAAACAACAGGAGCCTGAGGCAGACGCAGTCCTAATCCCAGACCTCTACCCTCTCTGTATCTAGGAGGGAGAAACCAATCAGACACAAGCTCTGCAGGACAGATCCACATCCACTCTGACCCAACAGGAGCTATTGTAGCGTACAAGAGCAAAACATTATGACAAATTACATTGGTTTCTGTTAACTACAGTATGGGAAGCCAGAAACGTGACAAATAATTTTCAGAAAATATGGGTGGTTCTTTTAACCTTTTAACACAATAAAAACAAATATATTATGCAACTTATGTGCATGCATGATTTATTTTGTTTGCATCATTTTTGGCTTTCATGGCAATTTATTGATCTCAATTGTTATCTATACCCTATCTTCGGGTTGTGCACAGTATGTAGTGTTTCTACTAAAGAGTAAGCAAAAGATCAAAACATTTAAAAAGCAAAAGCAATATAGTGCAGAAACACAAACAAGTTAACAGCACCACAAATCGATACGGCATTTATTTATTTCAGAAACTTTAATACTGTGACCACTGCAAATGTCTTTTTCATACCTTTACATTTTACAAAGACAATGGATCCGGGATGTAAACAGTATTTTCCCCTCTGTAAAACACTTGGTCCTCTTCAAATTGTGTGCTTGATATCCTGTCGAAGCGGATTGCTTTACTGTTAAGTTTGTTCTTCCAACAGGAGGAAACTAAACTGATCACGACACTGCATTAGAAGTTGGGACTCTGAGCGTTGTGAAAACGTTGTGAAAGTTGTGCTTGACTGAAAACCAGTATCTCTACAGAACAACCAACTTCCAGCCTGCTCCTGATCAGTGATGCTTGAGAAAAAGAAAGGTTGAAATTCTCTGAAGTGAATAAAGTCGGTTTGACAGGAACTGCACAGGCAGAAAAAACTACGAAGGAACATCAAGATGAGATTGCACAGGAATGGATCAATTCACCCTTCTTATCTAAAAACATGTCAACACAATCCTTTTTTATAAAACATTGTGCAAAGGTTCTTAAAAATAAAAGATATTACAAAATGGAACATTTAAACATTTACATTTCTCATATCCCTTCGAAAAGCACAAAAAAAACTAAGCCACGTTAAGTAAAAAAAAAACTGAACGCACTGTAAATGAACTCAACATTCACAATGGAGTAACGCGTTTGAGTGTGTCTTTATGCCTTTGTATAAGGTGTAAAGTGAACTTTTATTAAAGATGCGAGCAAAACATCTGCACAGTTTGTCATTTGGCCATACTTAATTTGAAATACAAAAACTAGAGCACTTTCCATGTACAATAAAATACGAAATATAACCTACTAGTCATCATTTAAGCATCGCCATACCGTAGTGCTCAAAACAATTTACGGTCAAAACGTCCAGGATCGGGAACATCTGTGCCTGTGGAACTCATATGGTGGGTATATTTTGAGGATTTCACATTATTGGATGAGATGACTACTAGACTCCTTTCCACAATTTCTTAAGCTGTTAAAACAACCAAATTGTATCACAGAGCAAAACAATCGAGCATTTGACTGTTCAGTGGTGGTGTTACAATCCACGCAGACGAGAGATTCTTAAAACAGAACCGTCTACCATCTACTACAGAGTTCACTCATCTCCCTGCAAAACTGCAGAGCTGAATGTCGGTTATAGTAAACATCACATTTATTTAGGCTCATTTATATTCTCTTTACATTCAGACCGGGTGCCGTTCTGCACTATATACTGCAGGGTTTTTAACTGCACGAAATTGAGCCACAACTGTACTTTAAGAGATTCAAAAACAACCAAATAAGAGGTTGTTTTTTTTTTTAATCAAACTGCTCTGATAGCAGAGGATAGGGAAGGAATTAAGGCTTAAACTACATTTGTGAACAACCGTTTCAATGTACATGCTCAAGTTGGCCAGCTGAAATAACCCCAACACGGACACCTGGTTTAGGAAATAGCTTTGTGGCTCCAGCTTGGGCTGTAAGTAGCTTTGTGATTTGGGGGAACATTTCCTCCAATACACTCTAATTACAGGGGCCAGCTGCCCTGAAAGATATACTGCATGTAACTGAATGCAAAGGCACACACACACACCGACACATTTCCAATACACTTTATACACTCTTGTACCTGTGTCTGGAGGCTGGCCAGTCTGATTGGGTTCCTTAAAAATATTCTTTTGAAAAAAGAGAAAGGCTGAAGCCTAGCAGCAGACTCCCTGTACAAACATTTATGAGGCAGTCTACAACTGTGAGTATGAAACTGACTAAAATGAATAAGTGGGTAAGGGGACTATGTGTGGGTGTGTTTGGGGGGGAGGTTACCAGGTGTTTATTCAGGATGAAGAAGAGCCTTTCCTTTTATCTATTCCCCAGATGCTGTTTCAAAGGCACGTCCCTGCTCTGCCTGGGAGTAAATGACTAAAATAAGTGACTCTAGGCACGACCGGATAGACTGATGTACATTCACACAATGACTACAAACACTGCCACTGGTACAGTAGGTACTGTAGCTCCTTCTTATCATGGGCATTTTATTCTAAGATTCTCACATTCTCAACAAATACTTAACCTGAGGAAAACCATAGATGTTAAAATGCAACCCCCCTCCCCCCCACCCAGGTCTGCGCCCTTCATCAAAAATCAACATTTTACTTTAAGCTTTGATTGTCTCTCAAAGTTGAATTCGGTTTTGTTTTCCTAATCCGTGTTTGTGTTGCCTCCCGGTCGACGTCTGACTGGTTGTTAAAAAGGCGTGGGAAAAATTAGTGAGCAAATTTAATATTCATGACATTTCCACTGATGTTCACTAGAGGGCACTGTAAGCAACATGACAGCAGGCTTGGGCACCACAAAATACAACATATACAGAATAAAAAGCATATAGTTAAGAAAGAAAGCCATTAAATTAACATAGCTAGTGATCTTTTTCTTGAGGAACTAAACACTGATGCCAGTTGTACTGTACGAATAAAACAACTTATTTATTGGAATTATAATACAAGGAAATAAATTAACCTGGGAAAAAAGTCCCCTCTTACGTTTCCCTCCCAAAAAACGTCTGTCATTTCTTATGAGCTGGCTCTCTGTATTCCAGACAGTGGGATGGTGAGTAGAGTCCTCTCTTCACTTTTCCGCTGCTTCAAAGAAAGAAGATGGGAGGCTCTTGTGCAGCAGAGGCTGATGTTCTAAGTGTAACAACTTTGAGAACATCTTTTCACAAATTGAACTTCTTCTTAGAGCAAACTCTCCCTTTAATTGAAAAGACAGGAGTCATGACTCCTTCCTATTGCTTTTAAGACACATACAATTGGGCTGGACCAAAGCACTCTGGATATCAGTTATGTTTAATGGCACCACTTGCCGATGGCTTATAAATATACTCCTCTGTCAGGTGTGGGTTTGTGCTGTAGAGACAGACAGGATTCTGTAATCCCAATCTGAGTGACACAGAGGAGAAGTTTTTTTTTTTTAAACACTGTACAAATCCATGTTTCCCTCCTGTTCAGAGGCAGATTGTCCTGCTTCCATGTCGTTGGCTTTAAGGAGAGAACAACACTAAAATTCTTTCCATTTACATGTGAAGGAAATGGAAACCTCTCCTGTATCCCGTGGTCTTGAAACTTCACATTCATTACTCTCTCTCTCTGTGTGTGTGTGTGTGTGTGTGTGTGTGTGTGTGTGTGTGTGTGTGTGTGTGTGGGCTGGCAGATTTGTTGTGTACCCGTCTGAGTTTGCTTGGCATTTTCAGAGACGTTTTTACTTAAAGTCACATGGATGTCTCTGCTACCCTTTGCTGTGGCGGGTTTGGTTTAGCACAAAGGACTTAAGTCACCTTTTAGGACAAGCTGGGCAACATAAGAAAAAAGAGATGCACATCCACAGAGAAAGAAAGCATGGCTGACCTCTTGAGAAAGAGGAGGGAGGAGAAGAGCTTCCTCTTTGTTGGCAATTTTGCAAAAACTATTTTGGCACAGCGAGATGAGAGAAACATCAATTCAGCAACCCTCTCGTGGTCCCATTGGAGAGTAGAGGTCAGTCCTTCATAATCTGATGAAAAACGCCAATTTTTCTTGTGTGTCATCCTGAGAGGTTTAACAGTGGGCTCAGTGGAGACTGAGGCTGGTAGACAATATTAGCCGCCGATGTCTGAAGCCAATGGAAGATGGTCAGAAGGTTCAGCATCAGGCTAATTGAGTCCAACAACAAGTCTCCACTGTTCTTGTGCACAGTGTCTTCCCCCTCTGCGTCCAGACTGTGTGTGATGTGCGTGTGTGTGTGTGCGTGCGTGTGCGTGTGTGTGTGTTAAAATGTGCAAGTCGGAGTCAGTTCATGTCGATGGTGTTAAAGACCCACTCTGTGAACTTTTTGAGCTTAGCGGCAGAGGTCTGGGACTCCTCCTGCAGTCTCTGGTTGTCCTCCCACAGCCTCTTGATCTGACCCTGAAGTCGGACCTTCTCTTCACGCTCCTGCGGAAGATGGACAAAGTTAATAAACTAAACAAGCTATTGAGAAATTCAATTTGGAAGAAAAAAAATAGATAACAATATAGATAATAGAATGAGTGCCTCATAAGAACAATGTAGGTAAAGCATAAAATCTAAAAACAAAAACATGCAAGACTCAATCTAAACACCGTCCTCTCTGTATAAATATAATAAACACTGTTAGGTGTTTACATAAACATCTCAGTGAGTCCCACTACATACAACTCAAGGGCTTTGTGGGTAGATTTTATGAGTTGACATTTTGAATCCGCCAAAAGCACAACAAAACTAAATCCCTAGTTGGGTGCATGAACAGGTAAGGACACACTGAAACTGTGTGGAGTTCTGCTTCCTGCTGTCAGTCAGCAGCAAGCTCATTGCTACTGGCTGGAGGGTGGTTAAAAAAGGTTAGAGTGAAGAATATTAGTTTCCCTGGTGTCAAAACGATCCGTTCCTCCTTTAAACATAAAAAATGCAAACAGCTAAACGCTTTTCAATGTTTCTATATTTTATATTTTAAATAAATCACAACCAGACGGCAGCAATGTTGTGGGTGAAAACACTTTTTTTTTTTAGTATTAGTATTTTCTATTATAGACAAAATATTTATTTAATTTATTTGACAGGGACACTGCTCATTAATCAACAGCAAAGCAACTGAATATGAGTCAGAGTTAGCTCAGCAGGATAATTGTCATCTGTTGTCCCTAGCCAGTTTGAAAATGGCAACTTCATTTATTTACAACCCCGGCTCCATGTGCCACAATCCACTGTATGCAAATCAACGTGGGCTTTCATTTTTCATCCCTACTGGCACAACTACTGAGAAGGAGAGCCAGAACATTATCTTTCAGCACAACACAGAGTTGAAGTTGTAAACATTCAGATAAGCATTCTTGATAGACAAAAAAAATCAATATCATGCATATGTACTGTATACAGTATGGTCCATAAATATCGGGACATCAACAATTCTAATCTTTTTGGCTCTATACCACCACAATGGATTTGAAATAAAAAAAACAAGATGTGCTTTAACTTCAGACTTTCAACTTTAATTTGAGGGTATTTACATCCAAATTAGGTGAACGGTGTAGTAATTACAACAGTTTGTATTTGTGCCTCCCATTTTTTTAAAGGACCAAAAGTAATGTGACAATTGGCTGCTCAGCTCTTCCATGGTCAGGTGTGTGTTATTCCCTCATTATCCCATTTACAAGGAGCAGATAAAAGGTCCAGAGTTCATTTCAAGTGGTCTATTTGCATTTGGAATCTGTTGCTGTCAACTCTCAATATGAGATCCAAAGAGCTTTCACTATCAGTGAAGCAAGCCATCATTAGGCTGAAAAATCAAAACACACCCATCAGAGAGATAGCAAAAACATTAGGTATGGGCAAATCAACTGTTTGTAACATTCAGCAACACCAAAAGACCCGGAAGACCACGGAAAACTGTGGTGGATGACCAAAGAATTCTTTCCCCAGCGAAGAAAACACCCTTCATAACAGTTGGCCAGATCAAGAACTATTGGTCTTGGTCCCTTAAAAAATGGGTGGCACATATACAGTACAAACTGTTTTAATTCCAACACTGTTCAACTGTTTTGAATGTAATTTCCCTCGAATTAAAGCTGAAAGTCATTTCATTTAAACTCCATTGTGGTGGTGTATAGAGCCAAAAAGATTAGAACTGTGTTGATGTCCCAATATTTATGGACCTGACTGTATGTTTATGTTTGCGCGTGTTCTCTCCCACCTTCTTCAGGTCCTCCTGGAGCATCTTCACCATGGCCTCCAGCTTAGTCACCTTCCTCTCCAGCCCTATGTGACCCTCACTGTGGATAACAAAGAAAACATGTACAGTAGTTGGTAGTTTTTTTATTACATGAATCGATTCAAGCTCTGCCGATTAAAAAATGATTGAGAATTGTTTTTCAACTTTAAATTTTCTGAATCATGCAGCCCTAGTAGTTGGCCTTGTTAATACTCTCAATAATAGAGAGCAGATCATTTTTTCCAGTTATGACCTGAAGACTCTGCCAAATAGTGTGTGTGTGTGTGTGTGTGTGTGCACACACACACACACGAATACACACACACGAATACACACACACACAAAAACGTCTTATATTTGGACCAATACGGTAATAACAATCTTAACAGTAGCTGTACAATGAGAAGACTTATTAACTCAATTGAGCTAGTCTTTTTTTTAGTGGTAGGTAACTATGATTAGCTTTACAGATGAGGTAGTGAATTACATATTTCCCTTCAAAAAGGAAATCAACAGGCAACACTTGTAATCTGTGTCTTGTTTGGTTGCAACAGATGCAGTCCTGTGTCCTGCATATTTCTTGTGTGTGAGGATTTTGGACTTTGGTATTTGCATTTTCTTTTAGGTATTATTAGGGTATGGTGTAAATGGAAGTAAATAAAATGTTGAAACCAACTGGTAAAGAGCGCGTGGGTGTGGTGTTACCTAGATGAGGGCCGTGACAGTGGAGCAGGCTGCAGGTCTATGTGGGTCTGTTGGGGACTGGAGGCGCCACTATTTCGGTGGTTTGAATCTCCAAACACATAACTTCTCTGGACTGGAAGAAGAAAGAAATGGACAAAAGGTGAAAATTCAAGTCGAAGGGAAAAATCTAAGTTACAAACACACAAAATTAGAGGCAGGTGCGTAAGAAATAAGAAATGCCTCTAACTGGAAAAGTAGTTAAGACTATTAATAATGTGATGGCAGGCTACATCACAATAACTGGACACAACCTATGCTAATTTGACGTTATCTTTATTATTACTTATTTATTTATAATTTATAATCATAATATACAGAATTCCCTGAAGCCAAGTGCTTATTTTAGTGTACTTGTGCAAAGGACAAATACCACATAAAAGGAAAGAAATGTGTGCACTTATTAGTAATACCGTAGTGTGTGTTTCTTTCACTCTCAAATGTACTGGCCACATCCACCAGGTGTGTCCACTCAAGGGGGCTGTCCCTGTCTTGAGACGGGAGGGGCATCAGCTCCTGAGGGAGGGGTCCACGATGGCGCTCCACCAAATCCACCAATGAGGTGTCAGATGCTGAAAGGTCACCTATAAACAGAAATTAGGTTGTGGAAAGATCTGAATCTCAAACTATCTTTTTTTTGGCCTTTTTGTATTTTCAATCAAAAGGGGGCAGCAGACACGTATCTGGAATTCAGCCAAATCAGACACACACTTTCAGTTTATTACAGTTACATTATTTCATAATTAAAAACAAATCACATGACTTAGTTAGGATGTATTAACCATCTATTCCTTCACTGCTGGACCTCTTTGGATAAAATGGCCACATAACATGAACTATGGTTACAAAATAAAGTCTGTGAAAATTGATAGAAGCACCTGCAAACATCCATGGAATGTGAATGGACTCCAGCTGTTATAAAGACCTTTATGAGCAAGAAATCTCTTTCTTACCGTGGAGTTTGACTCCCAGCTTATATGAAGGCCGTCGGAGGGGAACTCCACGGGTTGTAGGTGAGCGTGGGAGGGTGGAGCAGCTGAAGAGAACATCACCACTGAGTGCCGGGTCAGCCACTGAGTCGCACAAAGGAGGAAGGCGCTGGCCACGATAGATACTCTCATCAGACAGGGTGCGATGCAGTGAGCGACGGTGGCTGAGAGGCTGGCTTGGTGGTGATTTCTGGTGGTGCTGCAGGAGGGGGGAGGGAATTGAAGTGTTTTTGTAAAATTACTAAAACACAGGATCTACATAGATCTAAAAGATCATAGAAACATGGCTAGCAGTCAAGTCATTCACAATATGTTGCCATGTGTCTATTAACGGGTTGTGCCTGTAATAAGATTTTACAAACAAGCCATCAGATGTACCTTTTCCTTATGTCTGCGTGGCGGTGGAGGGCTGTCTGGGGCACTGTGTCGCTTCACATCTTCCTCAATAGTAGATTTAGCATGAGGCTGAGGCGAGTGCATATCCCGAAGAGAGGGCCTGGCTGCTGGGGTTGGAACAATGTCCCCTCCACTCTCTCCTGGAGACTTCCTAATAAACACACGGACGCAGTCAGAGACAATTAATCAACCACAATCATGAGACAAATTATGCACGCTGCACTGATACTCTCATGTTCCTTTATTCTAACAAATACCACTGATGAACAGTTATGTTATGTGGTCATTCAGCGTCTCCAATAGAGCCTATAATTGGGAAACTGCATTCAGTTACTGCATCATTTAAGACTTCAGTGTAATAGCATCTTCAACCACAAGGGGGTAATCAAGTAACATGTATATGATTGATACCAAAAGACATTAATAGGAAAGCACAGTGGGTTGATAAGTAATAGGATCAAATGCAGTGTTGCAGAGCAATAAATAAATCCAATAAATACTGTCATTGTAAAGCTAATAATGCTCAATTTTGTGAGCGCAATATAAATATAGGGATGATGAGAAAAATAAACACTGCATCATCACCTCTCTCCGGTCTCAACATAAATGCGACATTATAAGCTTTTACAAAGGGGAGTATTGATTGAGCATTATTGTGGTTGTGAATACATTGCATAATATTGTAAAAGGGTTCTTGTTTATTTGTCAACTCCCTGCAGGAAGGTAGGTACATTAGGTATGCTGCTACAAAACCACATGTACCAGCATCCACCAGGACCAAAACACCGTAAAAAATTTAATGTTGCAATGAGGGTCAGCTAATGAATACATTTCTTTTTAAACTCTGGTTGGAACATTAATGTAAATATGTGCAACAGTTTTAAACCACCGCTGGATTGGGAACAACAATTAAAGACCCACTTGATTGTTTCCTAGTTTATATACAAGTATTTCTCCTTACTTGCGTGTGTCTCCAAAGTCAACAGAATTAATGGTGGAACCGGGTTTCCTCCAACCAATCAGGTACTTGGACTGAGCTCCTTGGCGGGGGTAGAAGCTCTTGGGCCCAGGGGATGGTGAGGACTGGGATGAGGGGGAGGGGGTTGAAGGGGAGGACTCGTCTCTTGGGGAGCTGTGGCCTGAGTGCCTGGCACTGATTGGACAGAGAGGGGGCAGAATGAGCATCATGGCAATACACCACAAATAAGACAAGCTTAGACACTGATGAAAGGTATATAAAAAAAGGATCATAAGAGAAAGAAACCATTTTAAGGCAATTACAAGATTTTGTTATAGCTTACTTGGATTCTATATTGTTTAGAAATAAGAATCTGAACACGTTTATCCCATTAGTTTCACGTTGTGTTTAAGTCTTAAGGCAAGAATTAAGACAAATCGGAATAGTGTAACATTCTAATCATCTAGGAATTTCCATTATTGAGATACAGTTGGAAAATTATAGTTTCACCTGCAGTCAAACTCATTTCAGAGCTCTCTTATTCCCCCTCCACCACACCACAGAATCCAAATGGAGCTTAAATGCTGAACAGGTGATGCCCAGGTCATGAACTGTAACTGTATCTGAACGAGTGAATAGACTTGCTCAAACAGGAAGCGCAAGACACTGGAATTTTCTCAGCTCTGGAAACCAGTTCCTCTATGAAAAGTTGAACACATGTTCCACACTTCCTGAAGCCTAATGTGGAAAGATAAGAGGGAGTTCAAATTGCCCCCGTGCTTGGTTTCCGGGAAAGACTCATTGAGAGGGAGGTGGTCCAGTGTGTGTTCCTCTCGGGCGAAGTAATATTGAGTCGAACATTAAGAATTGGAAACATGTTGCAGAGGTCAGACAAATACTGCCCTGACACAATGATTAGGTGGAAGAGGTCAAATTTGAAATTGGAACTGAAATTAGATAAAGCTGTAGGATGCAACTTTAGATTTAAACTTTATTCCTTAATATTCAGTGCTCCTGGAAGCACTTTCATATCTGTATTACCCTGTTTGCAACTGGTTGTGTTATTTATGTTTTTGTGCATATTTCTTTGTGGTTGCTATTGGTCAACTGCTTGTCCTATTGAAGTTACAGTGACACAATGATAAGTATTTATTAAAAACAGAACGCTGACTGACAGATGCTGATTACCTCATTCTGCGACATTTTTTTTTTTTTCAGGTTTCTTTCACAGTTCTTTAAGTTGAGTAGGACGTTTTTGAGAAAGAAGTAGGCTAGGCATACTTTTTTAGGCCTCAAGAATACGCACAATGAGTTTTGGTAAGAGACACTAAATGTAAACATTCCTTTTTTCTTTCTACTCCACTGGGTGTATTTAAAGCACTGTCTCTCAACCTTTTTGGCTTTAAAAACCAAGCAGTACCTACCCGTTGCCTCTCATAACAGGGTGTTCATGTAAATGCACAGTAAGCAGTTCAACCAACGAGTCCTCAGATGGTTTCATTTTTGTAGTTTTTTTTTTTTTAGAGTTGCTATTTTCAAGAAAAAGAAACGCTTTGAGAAAAGTAAAAGTAATAAACATGCCAAATTGTTTTGTCTTAACTTGTTAATCCTATCACAACCGCTAAAATCAGTTTGTAAGCACTCCCTTAAATACAAAGTTGTGTACTGTACTTCCAGTTTTGCATAGACATACTAACCCCCCCTCAAACACTTAGAAATATACAAAAACACATGGACAGACCTCGAGTGTGATCCAGCCTCACTCAGACTGTAGGTACTGCTGTCTCTAACAAGGAGATGGGTAGGTGGGGTTCGGCCTGTGCCGTCCTGGCTCCTTTCTGCTGGAGGGCCCGGGGACTCGGCTGCAGCTGGCGACCTCTCCAGCATCCTGCGTCCTCCCTCGGTGGGGCTGTGCCATGGGGACACCGTCCGCTCCCTGCTTTCCCTGCCTCCGCTGGGAGCCAGCAGGGAGGTGGTGCTGCCGTGATGAGAGTGGGAGTGTGTGTGGTGGGAGGCTCCATAAGAGCTAGTGTCGATGCCGCTGTCGGCTGAAGCCCCCTGCAGGTAGCCCCCTCCACCCAGGCCGTTGGGCTCTGGCTCACCCTGGTCACCGCTGGAGCCTCCACCCGCTCCCATTTCGTACCATTTATCGCTGTCACTGTGTCCCCCGCTGGAAGCTGTGCTGGATAGAGTGTTACTGCTGGAGTGCCCAGAGTAAGGGCCGTCAGACTGCCAGGACAAACAGAAAGTGGAAGAGCAAGGGTAAATGTAGGGATCCGTGTTGTTAACATTTTTGCCTTTACTCCTTGTAACAGTCCTAGGTTCGACTCTGACCTATGGCCGTTTGCTGAATGTCGTTCACCCCCTCTCTCTCCACTTTCATGTCTTCAGCTGCTTTAAAAGTATTATAAAACTATTGAATTTGGTACCCAGCCCTAGGTAAATGACAGGTGAGGGAGATTTTCATGTTGTGAAAACATCATTTTTTTTTATTGGTGACCACCACATCATTAAAATTACAAAAAACACCTGGCTATACATTTATTAAGTATGATAACAGAATTAAATTTAAACTGTATGTTGTTAGGGATACAGAAGTCCTTAATAAAATGAAGCAATCACTGTATTTTAATAGGGATACAGAACTCCTTAATAAAATGAAACTGTCAATCATCTGAGACCCAAAACTTGGAAAAAAAAGAGTGTTGCAGAGCAATTAAACTGTACTGTCAAAAATCTGAGGGTATAAGTAAATAGTGTAAGACAGGTGTAAAGCCTGACCTGGCTGCCCTTCTTCGGGGAGAGGTGGATGACCTGCTCCTGCCTCTGGATGCGGGGAGCTCCAGAAAAGCCTTGACCAGACTTGGAGACTGGGGCCTCTGCAATAAATAGACCAATAAACACAGACGGTGTTAGTAAAACACAAGTACAGAACCCAGCGGTAGTGGTGATTGGTAGTGAGGATTTGTTGGTTGATTCAGCAGAAGAGTCGTTCTCCCCTCTGGTTACTTATGTGTATTTTGCAACTACAGCACTCATGCTTCCTGTAGGTTCATAATGATGACATTGTTTTCATTCTGCCTCTGCCATGTCCATGGACAAAAACTGAGATCCCTTATGATCAAAAGTAATGAACATCAAACAGAAATTTGCTGGCTTTGTTTGCTTTGGGCAAGCTGTTCTGCGTGTGTGTGTGTGTGTGTGTGTGTGTGTGTGTGTGTGTGTGTGTGTGTGTGCGTCCTGAAGCAAAACTCGAGGTATAAATGGGACTGTTGTGTAATTGTCTACATGTTATGCAACAAGACATACAGAGTATGCAGCTAACGACCACAGCACCGTGAAAAGCAGCGCTAAGGGAGGTGTCATAACATCTGCTCTGGTGAGTCTAGTAATGTAGTGAAACCCCCATATCTCACTTAGAATATTTATTACTCCACATAGTTTTCTCTGCGTAGCAGACCAAAAGCCTCTCTGCACTAATTAGAGATGGTTCCACATGTGCATGCCTGCTTGTTTGAGTGCCTGTGCGTGTATAGGCAGTATGTGACTACGTTTGTGATGTTTTGTTTCTTAAGCATTGTTATTGATATGATTGGTTAACCACATGCAAGTACAAAAATCCTGATATTTCATGAAAAACCAAAAGCACAATATCTCAGCCCCTTGTGATTAATTGTTGCACTCCTGCAGGCTTTGTTAAACAAAAAACTCTGTAAAGGTAGATGAAAGTTGCTGTGCATATGAAAGGAAGTCACGACAAATGGCAACTTTCAAGATCTCAACACCCAATGCAATGAATTAATCATAAACCCGCCACAGGACGTCAAAAGAAAATGGAGCAAATGGTGTGTTAAATAGATGCAACAGGAACACTTAATGCAATAATTACTCTAACGCAAAACAATGTATAGGCTACTTTAAGGGCTAAGTTAATGTCTTGTTTGCTTGTGACATGAATTGAGAGAGCAAAAGTGAGTTTTCTGCCCTTTGCATGACTTGTGTTATTTCTGTACAGAGCACGGCCACATCATCGTTGCTGAAGACTCTGGTCAAGAGGGTAAAAATGTTAAGGAAGAGGAAACGACAGAACTCTTAACCACAGAGACATCAAAGCAGACTGTGTAAGGCTCACACAGTTTGAACTGGCCCAGCCGGCATTGTTCCACCCTGCCCAATAAAGACATAAGTGCCATTAACAACCACAAAATGAAAGACCAGAGCATTTCTCTCTGATTGTGGCGGTCAGGAACAGGTTGAGGACATGGCTGAAAGTAGGCTGGTCAACAACCAACCAAAGCAACATCCTGCTGGGAATCAGAGTGGCATGCAGTTTTTGTGGCTTTCAGAGACCAAGCTGGGGAAAAAGAAGGAAACTCTCCAAAAACAGTGCATGGGAGAATACTCCTAAATAAAATGAAAACCAATGTACAAGAGAATAAAAAGATGAATGAGAGGCAAACATAAATGGCGGTGGAGAATGAGGAACAGACGGGAGGGAGGAAGTGAGGGAAGGAAAGGCACACAAAGGAAGCATGGCCAACTGTGTTGACAGGAAAGTAAGGAATGTCTCCCCTTTCTCTTTCTCTTTACTAAACCATATAGAATAAAGTGCCAAAGGAAAAGCCATATACTTTAATTGAGATCATTGTTTGGTCTCATTTCCCCATGTATTATTTATTTCCCTCTTCTGTTTGTCTCATTATCTTTCCACCTTTTTGTCTGCTTGCAGAGAAATTAAGCCCTGCTCTGTGAAGGCAATATTCACAGCCTGCAGAAGAAGCAGAGGAAGAGGAGGAGGTAGAGGAAGAGGATTGTGGATGCTGTCAGAGTTGGTATATCAGCTCCAAAAAACTGTCACTAGCTGCAGATAAGGAGGCACACATAAACAACATACACACAATCTTCCGGAGTGGATATCTGTCATTTCAAAGGATTTAGTAAAAAGGATAAATATGGATGATTTATTTTCCTGTCAAGTGTCGTCACATATAAAAACACATCCATACGCACACATCCACAGACTGATGTTTAGAAAACCGTGATGAGTAAAAAAACATTTACATTGATGAAAATATCAGAGTCTACCTTGAATGTTAAGACGCTGCACCTTCTTCTCTGATAAAGGTTTACTGTATTTACTCCATTTCTCCACAATATATATAAGTACCTGTTGAGCCTCGTTCGGCTCCTCCGCCTTCCTCCATTCTCGACCAATTGGGAGTGGACTTTCCACTGGACCCGCCCTCTCCAACCACCTCTCGTCTCTCCCCAGACATTGGAGAGTGGCGGCTGCCTGCAAACCTGGTAAAAGAGCACACAAATCAGAATATTTGGATTTCTTCATGCAGCTTTTCTATTAGCTTAAAGTGTGTTACCACTGATTAAAAATGCAGCGCTAGATCTGACAGAAGAACAGCGTTTGTAAGACAATACATTTGACCGCAGGCTGTAGTGAGTGGAAGTATAAAAAATATGTTCTGTCAAGAGCATTATAATATAAACATAAAAAATATTATCACTTCACTTTTCCTACACGGTTGCAATTGTGTAACTCAATAAATCAGCTTCCTTAGTGTAAAACAAGGACTCCAGTAGAAATAGTATCAGTGATGGTAATCTAGAATGCTTTCTTAAGAAGTAAAACTGAGTAATGCTCTTTGTAACACAATAATACCAGCTCATGACCATACAATCATGAATGAAACATGTGAATAATAATTCTTTAAATATCATTTATAATTAGATGTAGAAAATGAAAAATGAAGAAGTAACACAAGGCAGCAATGAATGCTTTTGTAATAGTCAGAGAATTTGTTGCTTCCTTACTGCTCAGGCATGGACTTCTGTCTCCAGTGAGCAGAGCTTCCGGAGGCGTCACTGGAACAGGACAGGTTGCTGGGAGAGCTGCGATTGTGAGGGGAACGCCCCAGTGCCAAGGAGGAGGCCAGGCTATAGCTCTCACTGCCCGGAGACATCCTGGAATACGAACATTCAAACATACACACGCACGTTAAGGATTTACAAGCACGTGGAAATAGAGGAACTAAAGGAAGGTGAAATAAACACAGCAAAGCATTGTAGGAGCAAAATGTTCTAAGTTTTTCCTTCAGAGGAAATTCCATTGATTGCTGATTCATGGCCACAGTTCCCACGAAAATAACATGAATAGATTAAAGCTTTGGTTTAAAAATTAGCTACATACCCAATGGCTTTCATTTGTGTGTTTTGTTGATACACTAACTTGCAGAATTTGCAATGATAAATTTTAGATTCTTATAATCAATGTCTAAAAAGCCAAGGGGCTCTAACCTCTTGGTGTCCAGGGGCCGACCATCACTACTGACACTGCGAGGGATGGCTGCGCCCCTCTCCAACCTCTCAGCTGACAGGGTCTTCCCCACTGAGCTACCCAAACTGATGGCCCGGTTGGGCGTGTGAGGCTGTGGCGAGGCAGTCAGTGACTGCTGAGGGCTGCTGGAGGTCCTCTGCCACTTGTTGTTGTTGCTGCGGAAGGGGAACTTGTATTCGAAGGAGCCACTATCACTGCTGCTGCCCCCCTTGTATTCTGACACAGGCATCCGATAGAGCTCTGAACAGCCTCTGTAGAAAAAGAGGAAAGACATTTTGTATGAGAAGAAAGAGTGTTGTGTGTGTCAGTGTGGGTACATTTAGCATTTCTTTCTTCTAAGCAGGGATTTGTAAAGGTCTGAAATAAGATTTAGAATGTGTGACTTTTTAAATATCCAATGACACAAATTAAAAAAGCTGTGTGTGTGTGTGTGTGTGTGTGTGTGTGTGTGTGTGTGTGTGTGTGTGTGTGTGTGTGTGTGTGTGTATTTGATTATTGGCTGGGTGCTATTTAGTATTTTATTTGTTCTCTTTAAGTAATGTGACTTTCCAGTAAATTGATGGTATGACAGCAATTCTGTTAATTGTTTCTCCGGATAACTGTATGATATAATAAATAAAAGGGGAAAGAATTATGGTTCCACTCCCATCCCCACTTACCTGCGCGGAGTGGCGTCATCATGTGGCGGGATGATAACAACACGCACGGTCACTGAGGTCCGCAGGAGGTCAATCATCTGCTCATGGGTCAGTGATGCTACAGCAACTTTGCAGATTTCTACCAATCGACTTCCTTGCCGCAGTCCTGCCTGCCAGGCGTAACCATATGGCTCCACCTATTAGTAACAGAGTTTAATTGCATTGGAGCTCTAGTAGTGACACCTTAATATCCAAGATGGTCAAAGTGTCCACATATGCCATCATGTATGTTTAAAAGTAGTTTTCTGCATTATAAATAAATAAATCACCATTTGTTTTCCTATTATGTAATTTCGAATGACAGGTGTGATATTTATTACAACCTGGCTTTTAATTTCATTTATTTAGACATTTTGAAACAATACAGCACATCTGATATGAGATAATGCATCAAATAACAAATCACAATGTCTAAAATGAGGGAGAGCAATGCTGTTTTCCCTATAATGCCTTGTTCTATCTTCACTTGAACTTCTGCTCCGCGACAATCTTCTAAACATAGCAATATTGAGAAATACAGAGATAGTTGTGTGGATTTTTGTAGCAACTTTGGGAATTGCTTCAATGTAATGGACATTCAATTATATCAAAAGCTTACGCACTAAAGCTTTAAATAGTAAAATATGTAACATTCTGTAATACTGATTACTGTTCCACAAATTGTGTAGCAATAGACAGCAACAAAGCAACTTTCCCTCCCTGCACTGTGAAATAAATTATTATCGGTGAATAATTTAAAGCTACAGCTAAATAAGAACTAATCCAATAAAAACCGAAACAAATACAAGCGCAGATCATCACATTAACCAGTAGAGTAAGGTTCAGATCTTCAGTACAAACATGTTCTACTGCAATGCAATAGATGTACATTTCAGAGTACATTTTCAGAAGAACATTTGGGTTCTGTGCAGACAGATACCTCAGCCACGATGCCTTCATAGTTGACGTGGAAGCCCAGCTGACCCAAGCCATTTCGACGAAGTGTCATCTCTGATGTTTCGCAGCCCTTCGTCAGGAACTGGACATAGGGAGGGCAGAGAGATGCACAAAGTACAGATGGAAGATGAACTGGCATAAATTATCAAAGGAGAGAAAAGAAAAGAGGTGAGGTGAAACAAGGAAATAGAAAAAGGGGACATTGTGGGAAAAGGATCGCAAACTTATAGCTTCCACACCCTCAGACAAATTTACAAATCCACCGAACATTATTTTCATGTGTAGAATAGAATCAGTTTGGGAAAACTTTTAATAAAATACTGGAATAACAAGTCTTAAAATGTGTAGGTCGCGTGTTCAGTGCATATGAATATATGCTTCCACCTTAAAATTGAAGAGATTTCTTTTAAACAACTTACGTGATCACTTAGACATGCATGACCATGAATGCAGACACGCATGCACACACACGCACGACAAGTGACAGAAATGAGAGCTTGAAGTTGTGTTCACACAGAGATGTGTTGCTTAGGAGAGACACTTTTGAACTCTGTTTATTTCATGGAAAGATGTGACTCTTAGCATCCAGGACGGGTGGGGTGCGCTGTGTAGCGGTGGTGCTTATTTAAGTGAGGTAATGAGGTAGAAAAGTTAAAAATAGTTACATTTTTAATGAGAAATGGCTGGGAGCACCCGCCAAACTGCAAAAGGGCAACCAATAATGACAGATGATAATCTGGTAAAGACAATCCTTTCCCTTGTGGTCGGTCACAATCCTTCTCTTCTTCCCTCTAGGAACGCCCCCAGCGGCCTTAGGGCACCTTGCATTTATTTGTCTAATCAGGGAGTTAGCAAAATGCTATAGACACTCCAACTCAGTGAAAGATAAATGGAAATGAAACTCAAGACTGGCACCCTGATAAGAATTGTTATGATGCTCTGATGTTTCTGATTGTGCGGTTGGGACAGGAAGAAAGTACAAGAAAAAAGGAAACGAGCAAACAAGAGGGAAAAAAAAGAGTGTGCAGAGGGGACAGGGAGAGAGAGAGAGAGAGAGAGAGAGAGAGAGAGAGAGAGAGAGAGAGAGAGAGAGAGAGAGAGAGAGAGAGAGAGAGAGAGAGAGAGAGAGAGAGAGACACACACCCAAGGCCACTTCCCTTACTCTTTCTGGGAGCGAGGTAGTCCAAATGATTGAAGATTAATGCAAGATGCATAAAATCCAACATGAAAGTGAGCAACAAAACGATGTGTGTTTCAATATGTTTGTATGCATGTTTCCAAATCAAAGATGGTGAACTCAATCCAGGTTACACAAAACCATGATGAAATACCATCGCATGTGCACGGACATGCATCCACACAGACTGAAGGTGGGGAAAGGCTGGGGAAATGAATGTATTCTAAAGCACTGATGATTGCATAAGAAAACACCTTTTTTTTCAACCAGTTTCCATGGAAACAGCTAAGGAAGAGCTATCACCACTTTACTGTATGTGTAGGTGTATGAGCCATTAGGAGTATGTTGTCCAGAGGTGTTTCTGAAACTCCCCGAATAAGATGAGACAGCAGCTTTGGCATGTAAACACAAACATGTTGTCATTCTGTCAGACTGATAGCCGAAAGTAAATAGTAGAAGACCGTGAGTGGGCTAGGTAAATCCTCAATGGCAGTCAATAGCATTTTAGTTTGGTTTGTGAGCACGTGTCTGTTCACAAGAATAAATGCTTGTGACCTCAGCCATTCCTTTGTCTTACTCAGTTTACCAACATTGAGTCTGGTTTCATTTTGCAGTGCAAGTAGTGCCAACCACTTGGTTAACGGGACCAAAAACGTATATTGTTGAAACTTACAAAATACATTATGCATGCATTAATAATAAATACTAATTAGTTCTATCACATATGTCATGTAACGGTGCGTGTGTCTTCTAACCTCTAGACGTTTGACCACCTCTTTAAAATCCTCAGTATTATTACTGATACTCCTCAGCGACACACTTTCTCCTCGCTCGTAGAAAATCCGCAAAGATGCAGGGCTGCCCAGCGTCCAGCCAATCACGTCTTTAGTAGCACAGTTAAACACCACGGCTTTGGCTTCCTGGTCCAACAGGATGAGAAAGTCATTGGAGATAGAAAGGAGGGCCTCCAGTTCCCCTCCGGTCCCGTGATCCTCAACGTGGACCAGCCAGGTCACGGCCCCCAGGCTGCGCAGCTCTGCCCCTTCATATGGTTTGCTCTTCTCTTTTTTCTTGTGGGCCAGTGAGATGAAAGGAAACTTCCCAGAGGGGTCGATGGGTGTGCTGGTGGTGTGGCGTTCAGCCAGGTCGCGCAGGTACTCCTGGCGTGTTCGGGTGGCCATGGCACGGAACTTGTTTGACTTGTGGGCAGCATTTTCTGCATTGATAACCTTGGCCAGCAGGAAGTCCCGGAACACAGAGGACTTGGGAAAAGCCACACCTTCTGGAATAGGAGGGCCAAAAGAGGGCACGTCTTTGGAACGGGTGACAGCAACACTGCAGGAAAGAAGCAGACCAGGAAGAATAGAGTAGGCAAGAGGAGAAAGTTGTGAAATGGGAGATGAGAAAAAAGTGATGGTTAACAAATCAGTTGTTGTAGTAGTGACCAACAATTTGGCCAAATTAGGGTTGGTATTTTGTTTCAACATCATAGATCTGCAGCTTACTAGTAGTATTTTAGCAAACTGTAAGAATGTCAAATATCATCCAAGCAAGTAATTATGTCTTTAAGATTTATAGCAAAACATAAATGAATGCTGGTAGATTCTGCAACAAAATTTGCTTGATCTAAAGCAATTAAAGCCTCGTGTTGCCTGTTTTATCACTCAAGTATGGGAACATAAAGGACCAACTCTTAACTGGTATACTGTATCTGCCAAGACAAATACAAAAACATAATGTGAAAGTGGAAAGGGCAACAGATCTAGTTCCAGTCCCCATCTTTCTTCTCTTGCAAATATGATAATTTTTGGTTTCCGTATTATCTGCTGTCTACCTCAATCTTAGTCTAAATGCTGTCCATAATAAGTATTTACAGATTTTCTATTGTGTTGAGGCTATGTACATTTGCCGTGTCCTTTACTGCATTATGCACTTCTTGTCTAGGTCCTATACCTCCCGGTTTTCCCTGCTTTCCACCTCTCTTATCCAAATCTCTTTTTCCTTTAATTAAGTCCTGGAATGGCCATCTGAGGCCGTTTGCCACATCTGGTATGTCAGGAACTCAGCTGCGCAGCCTTTGAGAGGAAGGCGAGTTGAGGGGAGTGTACTGTTCCAAATCTCCAACCCAAAGCTCCAGAAAACCCAGAATGAGGGAAAAGGAAAATGTGGTTGAGACAGGAGGACTGTGTGGGAGTCTGTGAAAGCATATGGGAATTATTGCTTGCTGGAAAAATGGTTCTTTCGGTTATGTGAGACAAACTGATTTACAACTTGATCTGTTGAATGTCTCAGTCTAAAGTAGCTGACAAAAAATAGGTTAGCAGTGCCCTGAAATGGCTTTTTATGACCCACAAAAAGTCCAAGTTTAATATAGGACACCTGTCCTGGTCTCAACCTCTCCATGACCAAATGAGCTCAATCCCAGATCCTCTCTCAGGTGATAATTACCAGCTGACTAGAGCAGCTTCGGCAGTCGGGGACTTCATCTCACACGCCTCCCTGCTGACTTGCATTAGCACAAATGTTGCCACCAGGATTAATCGCTTTGTCTAATAAGCAACTAAAATCTAAATGTCACCCACATATTTCTAAGCATACCTCAGAGACACCCTGTCCTGGAGACGTGTCGTGTTCAATTAAACTAAACGTCAAATTGTCGACCTCATTTTTCACCTTTCCTTGTTTGTGACAGACAGAAGATAGAGAGGAAACTATTTTATTCTGGTTGAAATTGCCTCAGAGAGTGAATGCACAGACTTTCATGGTAAAGTGTTGCTGGGAATTACCTTAGTAGGTGCTACAGTAGTATGTCAAAATGTTACATGGCATATGTACTGAAATCATTGAAATAAACAAGATTAAGGGAAGAAAGCGATGTGTATATACACGTGTGTAAGTGGAGGGTCATACAAACACACTGACAAACCTCCCTGCAGCTATTATAGGCATTTGTGTTGGTTTTAACAGAACTACTAGTGCATTATTATTATAAACCTTCTTACCCTTATTTCTACCTTCATAAAATATTTAAAGAGCCCTTATTATTCTTTTTGAATTTTCCCATATTTAAGTGTGTTGTGTAGTTTTTTTTATATATGTAATAAATGTATAAAGTACAACATTTTTTTATTCCAAATGGAGCTCTCGCTCCCACAGACAGCAAAACCCGGTTTGAAATTCCTCAATAATTGATTTCATTGATTGAGTAAGCCAGCCCAGTTTTTCAAATGTACTTGAATGTTCTACTTTCTAGTTAAAGCGGTCTATGTTATAGTTGAAGTGGCTGTGATCAACATTTTATATTAACAATGGATCACAAGGTGTGTGTGAAAGAAGTAGCTTTTAGTTATGAGCCCCCTAGATTTTGCAGTTATCCTCAGCCCTAAGGAGCTTAAGTTAGTATTCACATAGCCTGCGTCGGGCGTCAGAGGGATGCGGCGAAAATGTAGGTCTTTCCATTCATTTTGATTGAGGGCCTTTAGGCTATGGTGGGGGTTGCCGCAGGGGGGAGACAAAGAAAATGCAGCGGCATGTGGCAAAAAGTGGAGACAGGCTCCACTTTTGGAGAAACAACCCCACGTCACGCTGGCCAATCATTTAACCTGCGATCACACTTGTCAAACCGTCAGTCGGTTTTGAGGCGGTGTGAGAATCCTGCACCAACTACCCAGAGTTCTCGTGAGAGCACAATTCGAATTTGCTCAGCGAGTTACTCTGGCATTGAGTAATGCTTCTCATTATATATACGCTTGTAGCCAAGGTGCACCAATCACATTGATTTAGCTGATATAGGTGGGCCAGAGGCGAGCTGAACAGATGACGACAGTTTAATTTACCAGTTAGCTCTGCTGGTAGCTAAGCGTATGGGGTCCTGGATAGGTCACCCCCTGTGTTGTTATGATTGGTTGTAGTGGTATCCAATTGCGTGCAATGAGATTGTCAACTGCATGCTTGGTACCGCCCCTCGAGATGGGCAACTTTCATTACTGAATGCCAGACCCTTAATCTTTTAGATTTCAGTCTGGATTTACAGGCTAAGAATCCTGTACAGGAAACATCACTGCCTCTAACGTACAAGAAAGTTTTAAAACACCAAACTCAAGCTGAATGCTGGCCAAATAACAAATCTGTCTCCCTCGTTTCTTTCCATTCTCTATTTCGGTCGGACACATCAGTGTAAACAATATGACGGAAAACAGTAACTACTGGTGCTATATGGGGGTTAAAGAACACAACAGGACATCACTCAAATGGGCCATTTGAGTAGCACTCCCAACACTGCAGAAAACCGCTGGATTGCTTTTTTTGGTCTGAAACCAAGTTAATGTGTGCATTCATCTCTTTGTTTTGGTTTGTTGTCTCACAACTTTACTGTTTGGGTTCACTCTTGCCGCTCTCATTCCATTCATTCTCATTCCTCATTTCCAGCTGCAAAAGCTCCAAAAACACACTGCATCCTACCTATGTACTGCAGGAATCATATCATCATACTACTGACAACCTGAATTTCTGTATTGACATTGTAGTTCCCACAAGAACTGTACGTTGCTTTCCAAATAAACTGTGGATCGCCAGTGATATCAAGGACCTCCTCAATAAAAAGAAGGTGGCGTTTAAAGATGGGGGGCCAGGCAAAGCTGAAGCACATACAGGGGGAACTTAAGGTCAAGATGAAAGAGGCAAAAGAGGAATACAGAAATATGGTAGAGCAGAAGCTGCAGGAGAACAGCCTGAAGGAGGTCTGGGAGGGCATGAAAACCATCCCTGGCTGCAAGACTGTTAAATTGGTTATAATACTAAATCAAGGTATAGAATATGTAAAATTAACCCAGAATTGTCCTCTTAACTAGCTTTCACCTTGCATGGTATTAGCACATCAAATCTTAAATTTTTAAACTGACAGATTACACAAAGCACAAATTAAGCCACATAGTCCCAAGGCAATATCAGCCTGCTTTTCAGTAGATGACAAATGAATCACACAGAGTATTTCATAGAAGAGCAGCTGAAGTGGTTATAAGCAGGCTGAACAAATTGTTAAAATAAAATGTGACCTTTTATTCTTATTCTTCTCCATCACCACAACATCACTCAATACATTACTCTGGAGCTCTAAAAGCACTTGCTGATCTCAAACACCTGTGAGTCAGTCAATCATAGACCTGTGACTCATGCAGGACAGAGAGAAGTGATAGAGAGACACAGAGAGAAAGAGAGGTTTAAAAGCCAGAGAACAAGACAAAGAGAGGTAAAAAAAAATGGAATGACAAAAAAATAAACACAAAAAAAGAGATTGAATGAGAAACGAGGGTGAGGAGGAAGCCAAAGAGGTAGTGAAAATGAGAATGTACAGTAATGGGGATTGCTGGGCTGTGCTGCTGCTGTGTGATCCTCGTGACAGGAGGTTTGGTAGCAGAAATGAAAGATCACATTCCTGTGGTTTCAGTGATTTGTGGTCTTATAAATATCCAGTGTGTGGGCAGATCTGCTTTTCCAGTATCCACGACCAGTTGCCCACAGAGGCAAGACGAGAAGAAAAAAAAACATGTCAAAACCTATTGGAGTGAGTGGCTAAGAAGTATGTATGTGTGTGGATGGTAGGTACATATAACATGTTTTTGTCTACTATACCTTGTGTTATAGTTGTGACAACTAGTCCTCAAACCAGAAACAAGGTGTGTGTGGTGGCTTTTCAGGCTAGGGCACATGCAATGCTGTCTTCAGGAAAATATATAATGTATATTCTAACCACACAACCTGGTCATTTAGGATGCAAATGATTATTATTATTAGTGCTGTCAGTTAAACGCATTTTTAACGGCATTAACGCAAATCCATTTTTTTATTGCGAGATTAACATTCTTTTTGGCCTAGCAAACTTTGTAGTTTCTTTCACATGCTGTTGCAACAACTAGTAATGTTAGAAAAACTACAACACCACACCGGATCTAGCTAGACCAGAAACAAAACAACAGGCACGTTGCACACACTTGTTTGGGCTTGCGATCCGGCCAAAGAGTAGTAACCTTACGTTTTGAGTGGATGGTGAGCGAGAGACAATGAAATAGATGCCAATAAGATTCTGGATGGAAAGTTTACTTTTTAAAAGTTGCCAAATGTTCCATTGACAAGACCAAAGTGATCTGTGTGTTTTTGTTGTGAACTGAGCGATCATCGCAGCACGTCCAGTCTGAAATACCACTTTTCCATGTGTATAAGAGCCTTAAATGAGAAAAACAAAATATTGGTACAAAATGAAATTAAGGGACATTTAGAATAGATAAAAATGTGTGATTAATTGCGAGTTAACTATGAAAATAATGCAATTAATTGGGATTAAATATTTTAATTGACAGCACTAGTTTATTTTTGGTCAATGTCACAACACTGCACGGAGATGAGTAATGTGTACCTCAAAGACGTCACATGAAATTATCATTAAAAATGAATCCCGGTAATCAGACTTAAATCCACCTGTGTAAGGAAATGAGTCATTTTTTACAACATATAACACATGTTCACTGGGAGTCACGTTCAAGGTCACCATTGTCTTATAGTATGTGATGGCCGTTTGTCTGGACTAGTAAAAGTTTCATAACTTTGATGATACATCTATGTGAAAAAAAGAACCATGATGGCATCTACTTTACTAAGCATATGCAATATGTGTTTAGTGTTTATTTACAATGACAATTTATTTCTTTAAGGGAAAAAAACAATTCTTGGTAAACATACAGTAGCAGTGGGGCTGTGATATTTTTGGATACATTTGCAAGACCTCATATAAAAACACATTTGGACTGCAGCAATTTGTATTTCATTATTTAAGAGGTGCATTATATAATAAGAATGTAACAAATATAAATGTTAAATCTGAAATTGTTGAAACTGATAAGCATCAGTGTGTATATATGCATGTTATATTGGGGGTTGGGTGGCTTGGGGTGCCATGACAAAAAGAATTCTTTGAAGAGAGGCCGGGGTTTAAAAAAATTTGTCAACCATGGCTCCAGAAGGCAGAGCCATACTAAATACAAGATGTTTGCACGTTTCCCTGCCCTGTGTGTATGTGAATGTCCACTAAAATACATATAAAAACTTCAAAGCATTTAGGTCATCGTTCCTTAACACGTCATGACTCATAGTTAAATTCCCTGTGGTGAGTATGAATCAGAAATTTACTTCTGAACCCTGATGTTTTACCTCTATGGAGTGTGTGTGAAATTAGTTTTCACTTAAAAAAACTCCATTCACATTTGTGGTCACAGAAGGCATGTGTAAACAGTATTTTCTCAAACTTCACTCTATTGCTCAGCACTTTGCTTGTGTGTGTGTGTGGGTATGTGTGTGTGCATCTCAGTCACAAAGTAGCCTAACAGGAGACAATTAAGACCTCACACAATGTGCTCAGATAGCAATTAAAACAGCCATTAGTGGGAGAGAGAGGAGTCATAGAGAGCAAGTTAAGAGAGATTGACAGGAAACTAGATAAGACAGAAACAGGAATAAACAATGAGAATGAAATGTCCTTCACAGCTGAACAGGCGGAAAGTTCATTATTTCTTTAAAAAAATTGAGTTGGGGCTGGCACACTATATTTCCTAATATACCTCTCTGACAATGTGGTAATAAATTGTGAGTGGTAGAGAGCGCTCTCAACACCCACAGCCTACTCTATGATGTAGTGGTGGAACTGAAAAGGAAAAAACAAAAGTACAACCATTTGAAGCAACAAGTAAGAGCATTATGGTTTCAGCAGGGATAGGAAATGATTCATTAAGAAAAGTCACATTTACACTTTTGATGAAAGTGAAAAGTGAATCTCACCTGTAGGAGCTGTTGTCGGAACATGGGTTGTGAGCACGCACAACAACAAAGACGTGCTGGAAGTGTGAGCGAATATTTTTGGGGGTGAAGGGGAGCGCACCAGGTTCCTGGAACACGATTGTGACAATATCATTCCCAATGTGACGCTTCCGGAGTAACTGAAAAAACAAAGACAGCAGGAGCAACTTACGTTAAATTACTGATTTCTATTAAATTACAAAAACAAAAATACAGAAAAACAATGCAAAACATTTGAATAGACAAAGACTTCAGTGTGTTGGGTCAGTGAGAACTTTAAATAACCTACCTGTTGCTTATTGTTGGGTGTGTATGGCAGCATGGTAGACACATGAAACATGATCTCATAGTCTTTGTAAGTGGTGTACATGGAGTGGGTGCCCGTCGAGTCAGCTGAGGGGAATGCAAATACATGTGAATTTCTCATGCTTTGGAAAACAGTTAAAAACTACAATATTTTTCCAATCTTAGGCCCCTCTCTTCATGCAGGGTCGGTTTCTGGGTCCACACTTAGATATAGAAAAAGCATTTATATTTACCATGTAAGAATACTAAGTAAGAATATTCAAATATTGCCAGTTTACAATAATTTTAAGACAGTGGCATCACATGGGCAAAACTTCAATATTAAATCTTCACTTTGTAAAATTGTATTTTGAAACTATAAGACCATGTAGTCATTCATGGAGAAGTGTTTATAACATGTCCAGGAACAAGGATATACTGAAAAACTCTTTAAAATATATCTATCTGAATCTCTCTGAAACATTCCAATTATAAACTCCCATATAATGAATTGTATAACCAAATGAATGAACAAGTATAACCAAACATTATCAGTATGTTCCCCATCACCTTCTGCTGCAAACGCGGATAAGATGGCCCTGTGTTCCCTGAGCTCTTAACAGGTTCTGGCCCTAAAGAGAGCCACTGCATGTTAACAACCACCTCCACAGTCTATTGATGTGCTCTGTTCAGAGAACAAAACAGTCACAAGGTGTTTAAAGGGCCATACTTAACCTAGCTAGATTACCTCAATTCATTACACTCCTTCTATTGGGAGTGCTTTGCATGGCTGTATTTAATTTACTAGAGGCTGCTGAAGGTTGTATTACATGTCGTGCAAAATGTGACTTGGTGTTTTTGTCTGACCGAGCATTACAAGGGAAGACACCACAAGTTTTCACATAAGAAAGGTATGGAGTTAAATATATAAACTTCAGCAAATGCAAAGGTGGTAGGGCAAAGGAGAGAAGAGGAGCACACACAGTGGATCAGTGTCACCAATATAATAATCTGACACCAGCGGCCATCTGTCTGAAATTAAAGGAACATTTGTTTTTAAGGCAGTGCATACAGAGGAAACTGAATAATCAGTGAAAATATGTGAAAGGGATTAAAGAAGACTGAGACTTAAGGCCAGAATGGAGGAGCAGAAGTCTCAAAAGCGTTTCAAACATTTGAGGCTTTATTCATAAACACAAGACTCCTAGATAATCAATGAGGAGTTTGCTGCTGTAGATCAGGCATTACTAACATCATCAACTTGTAATTTCTATGCATGTACATACTCTTGGTGTCCAGCTGGGCCCGGTACTTGGTGAAGCCTTTGAGTCTAACCCTCTCCCCCAGTAGATGAAGGAACTCCTCCAGCGCAGGACCAGCCGATTCATTGTTGTACATCTCCTCCTCGCTGCTCTGGCCTGCCATGCAGTACATCACCCCCACCTTCCGCTGGAAACTTAACTATGGTGAGAAAACCAAGGTTGTTGCAGTGAAAAGGGGAGATACACGTATATATTGCTGTTTAGAAATCATGTCAGAGTAACCATGTTGACATTTTAGGGGGAACTCATGTTGGCATTTCAAGAATAACCACCTTGAGTTGTACTGCAGTGATCGCAGTGCCATTTTCCCAGAGAAATCATGTTGACATTTTCAGAGGTTCAGCTTTTGATGATTGCATTAGGGAGCATGAGAATCAAAAGGGCTTGTTATGTGTTTTTCTCCCTTTTTTAGGTTGAGGTGTGTGTTTGTGCATGTGGGCTGATATGTGAGGGAGTTTCTCTACTTAAATTACACATAATAGCCTGTGGTAGTGAACAGATAAATTAAGCGTAAATACAAAATAAAACTAATAATAAATTATACTGTTCCACAATGAGAACTCCCTCTTGGAAAAATGTAACACCCACACATAAAAGGATTCCTAAAACACAAAAGGATAATGTCTCGGAAACATGTGTCTTTATTCTTTAGTCTGTATTCTTACCCCCTGCTCATCCAGCTTCATTAGCTGCTCAGTGACCTTAGGTGTGTTGAGTGCCAGGCGTAGGCAGTGTGCGTTGAGCTCAGGCACCAGGTACTCCAGCACCTCTTTGAGGGGCAAGCCTCGAGCTAGACCATGCTTAGATGTGGAAGGTACTGCATCTTCCAGGATGGAGCCCCTCAGGGTATTCAGCTGGAGACAGGACAACCAGAGGAAGAAAGAAAGAAAATAGGACATGCAAGAGTCAGGACAACCGCTGATTGCTTGAGTTTGTTTCATTGGCATTGAAACTGTGGAAATTACTTCTAAGTGCAAATAATAATAATAATAATAATACATACTATACTGTAATTTGACATTTGTACCACTCTGTTGACTAAATCATACATTTGGTGACATGTCATGTCTTGGTCTACAGTTGTCTGGGGTTGTCTGTCTGTTTGTGGGGCGGCTGTGGCTCAGTGGTAGAGCGGTTTCCTTCCAATCGGAAGGTTGGTGGTTCGATCCCCGCCCCTGCAGTCATTGTCGAAGTGTCCTTGGGCAAGACACTGAACCCCGAGTTGCCCCCGGTGCTGCGCATCGGAGTGTGAGTGTTTATCTGATGAGCAGGTGGCACCTTGTACGGCAGCCCTGGCCACAGTGTATGAATGTGTGTGAATGGTGAATGTTTCCTGTAGATGTAAAAGCGCTTTGAGCAGTTGTTAAGACTGGAAAAGCGCTATATAAATACAGCACATTTACATTTACATTGTCTCTTTGGGTGAAAACATTGTGACATACTGCTAAAAACTTGTGCTGTTGGAGATAAGATTACAGGAGTGGTCCAAATCACAACAATGCCACAGTCATTTCTTATTTTTTTCTTCTTCAATGATCAGTGTAAAACACTTTCTCTTATCACCAATAGTGATACAATGCGTTGAACATTTTGAAACACTTCCCAGGGGGATTTTATCTTCAGTGCATATTACTCTGGAGCATTGCAAATGCTTGGTCACAATAACAGAATTAGTTGATTTGCTGCTTAGATAATTGTTCTAGCGGTTGTGAACCTTTTAGCTTGGCCCTTCCCTTTCTGCTCTGCACAATGTGCTGGTGTCAAAATCCCCCTACAGTTGTCAACAAAATCAAAACTAGCTGTCCAGCCATCAGTAGAACTAGGGAAGTCACAAGAACCGATACTTCTGTACCAATGGTACTTGTCTTTCTGCAGCAGCATAGGTATGTACCAAGGTTGCAATTCTTCCGGATCTGATAGAGGCAGTAAATATGCATAAGTGTTTAAGTTGGTCCACAAATGGTAAAGAAAAAGAACGCCTACAAGCACACAGGAAAAACTACAGAAGATAACGACAAGTTTAGTCAAATATGGAAATACTTCACACTGGAGGCAGATGATGATGGACAAGTAATTGATACTCTGAAGCCGGTGTGCAAACGATGCCATTGTTCATTTCATACAAAAAGAGGGAAAACCTTAATTTTTGACCTTTAATGCAACTATTTGTATATAATATTTGTATCTATATCATATTAACATCATATACAAACTGTAAAACTTCTAATCCTTATCCTGAAACACAGTCTCTAAATGTTTGTTTGAGGCAGCTGGCATCGTTTCCGTGAAACCAGCTAACATTACACTCCATGTAATGTTTGCAACAGCCAATTATTTGTTAAAGATTTGTGCGCGTGTGTGTGTGTGTTTATGAATGCACCTTAGCATCTGTAGCCTCCACTTGTTTAGTAATTGTCAGCCTTTTAAATAACTAAAATATCTCTCTCTGCCTTTATTTTCCAGTATCAGGCAGAGAAGGAGGTCTAACAGGAGAGTACAGTGGTAAAAGTTGATATTTTTGTTAAATTATGTGTGATTTTGTAATTAGTGTATTTTGCAATAGTTTTTTTCCATTCATATTTTGAAGGCTATGTGCCACTATTGTTGTGTTTTTTAAATGTTCAACGGTTATTTCAATATTTATTATATCTATTTGGTGAAACTATATTGTATTCACTTTTGTATGTTACTGTTATCACTATTGCTGTTTTTTATGATGTTCAAATGTTTAAACAACGAAAGTAAGTGTAAAGTATTATTGTTCTTTTGTAGTGGTATCGACTTTGACATCGAGTAGCGTGTACTTTTGGTTGTATTGGTAACAACTAGTAGATTTTTAATATTATGTTTGGAAAACTGCAAGGAGGCCTGTGTAATTAAATTAATTTATAGCATAAGAGGGCTTCGTTTTAAAGATAATCATGGCCATCAATGTATCATGGGCTCAAAATCGTTTAAAATAAATCAGTCTTTTTTCTACAAACTCCAGGCTAGAAATTGATTCTGCCAAACCATGTTCTCTGCTAGTGCAGGGATAACAAAGTATGGAGAACTGTGTGGTTCAGGAAGCTATGAAGACTCTTAGGATCAAGGCTAAAACAAACTTGAGGAAGACCTCCATGAATAAATCATGAGGACTGTAGAAGGACCAGGACCTGAATATCCATTATGAACAAATAAACACAGCTGGGTATCCGTAGTGGTCCCATGGCTCTTAAGAATCACTTTTATGTTATGTGTCTTCAGTGTTCGGTAGGCTCAAGGTTAGTGCCAACACCCTTGGGTTTAAACAAGCTAAAGAGAAGTACTCTAACTGAAAAGAGGACCAAAGCTGTCATCAGTGGTCACTGGTCCCATCTCTTCAACATCAGGGCAACCCACTACATCCCACACAGACACACACACATATATATATCTATACCTGCCCAGTTCCCTGTTCTGAAAATAGCAATTAGAGAGGGAGTCGAGAGAAGGGAAGAAAATAAGAGGAAAACACAGCACGGTAGGTTGTGCGTCATCCCAAGAGATTGGAAGGGCTATTACTCACGGTGCTCTTCAATACGAGAGCAATGCTTTCACTTCTCTACGCAAATACCGTTGGAGCTATTTTAGTCTCGTTTAGCTGTGAGATGGCACAGCTCAGTCCTTCACAGATAAAGGCTGACAAAGATGGTAGGTGGGCGTTCAGCACAGAGAATGGGACATGGATCTCTGGCTCTACTGTGTCTATAGGAGGGGCTGGTAGCAAAGCCTGGAGGGAATTCACACAAAATCTCCACTCACTGTAAAATACAGATTGAGCATTTTGAATAAACAATTGGGAAAATGCATTTCAAATTACATCAAACATGCAATAATTTGAGGTGGAGTTAAGGAATGGAGGCGGTGGCATCTAAGGTCTTAAGCCATATCTGACAATCTTGAAATAAAGCTTTTTTAATGTCTTCCTCGAACCGTGTTTTTCAGTAAGAAAGGCTGTGCGCTGATACTATATTACTCCTACACAACTCATAAGAGCTTCTCAGTAACATCACTCAGTAAAGAGTGTACTAAATATTGACACATCTGTGAACATTAACATTCATGGCTCCAGAGGGAACAGCTACAAATACAGTATATCCTGAATGGACAGATCAATCAAAGACAATAGTATAATAAGAACAATAACAAAATAACCAAGCTAATAAAAAACACAATATATATTTACTGTTTATCAGTATACAAAGTTTAACAGATCCAGGTGGCCCTTTTTAATGTACCTCACTCGTTCTGAAGATGACCCTGAAGTTGTATTGCTGGCCATGCTCCTTGTGTTCATCCAACTTCTCTCTCCTCAAACTCACTGCCACTGGGCCCAGGTTCTCATCTACCCCCAGGTAGTTCCAGTGTTCTAGGAGTGAGTATGAAAGGGATTTTAGGCAGGGATGTATAGAAAAGGATGATGTGAAGAAAAAAAAAAAAAAAAAAAAAAAACAGAAAGGAAGAGAACTTGGAAAGTTAAAGGAAGACTTTACCATTTCGCCCATTTTAAAGCTCAACTCTATTGTTCTAAAGTCTAAAAAAATATTCATATAAAAATGAATCAGTTAGTTAAATAGACATTTAAACAAAAGGTTTTACTTGTTTCATGGTACTTTTATTGCATGAGTCTACGTTGTTTTATTTCAAGCGACTTTCTTTCATAAATCCACATTTATTTTCATAAACTATTATTTATTAATGCCACATTTATTTATTTATTTCCCTCTCCATTTATTTTCTAGTTCTTATATGTAATCAGGGGGGCATGGCTATCTCTCACATTCAGAACAGAGCCGTGGACCGGCAGCTCGCGGGGCTCTTTACCCAGCACCCAGTCACATATTCCGGGGTAACTGAACCACCAACTAGCACTGACGTGACGGAGCAAAACGACCGGCAGCTTGCGGTGCTCTGTACCCAGCCCAAAGTCACCTATATTCTGGGGTATAACTGGGGTAAATCCTGGGGTTCAGTTTAATGTGAATTAGAGCGTCTGTTTGCCTGCTAGCTCTCTTAACAATGCCTCAGCTAATGTTGTGTCAACCCGCAGTGGGCCCAGGTCTGTAGTAGTTGGTGGTCTAGTTGTCCCAGAATAAGTGACTGGGTGCACTGGGTACAGAACGCCGCATTCTGTTCTGAATGGTAGAGATAGCCATGCCCCCTGATTTGCATATAATAGGTCAATAAATAAATGTGGCATTAGGAAATAAAAGTCCACGGAAATAAATAAATGTGGATTTAAGAAATAAAAGTCTCTTGATATAAATAAAGTGGATTTATGAAATAAAACTGCGTTGAAATAATTAAAAGTAAAATATTTTAATAAATGTATTTATTTTTAATGTGAATATTTACAATTTTTTTTTTTTTATTTCCTCATTAATTTATTTCATGATGTGAAAACGGCATCCCATAAAATGCAGTACACATTTGCATTTGTATGAAATATTGTGTCAATTATCAAAACAGATTAATGCTTGGCTGTTAGCAGAAAATGCCATTTTCTTTGCCAATTCTGGGTATATTTTTTTAAGATCATCAATAATATACAGTATACAGTCAATAGCATTGGGACAATTAACAATCCAGACAAGTAGAAACCGCTATCCATAACCAAGAACTATTAATCTAGCCCAGACCATCCTAGTTTGCTCACCTCTGAGGTAGAAGTACTTTCGGTAGTAATAGGTGCCGAGGTCAACATGTTCCATAATGTAACGTTTGGACCTGTCAGCATGTTGGCTTGGCCCATCCTTGGCAGCCTCCAACACAGCCACACCAGCGTTAGTAAAATGAGTAGTGAGGATGGCATCCAAAGGTCCTTCCTCTGTACTTCCAGAAGAATTGCTTGAGTTACCACCACTACCTATGCTGCCCTGCTGAGGGATGGAAGACAAGGGCAAGTAAGCTGACAACTATATTATTAATGTACATTTAATCTTTAGTGCATTTTTAACATTCAGTAATGATTTTCTAGGTTGTCTTCAATTTTGGTGGTCTCATAATGGCCAGAAAGACTTGTATTGAAGTTTTAGACTTAAAATGGAAGAGCCTAGATAGTCATCTCTTTAAAAATGAGTGCATATGTTCATATTTAGATACATGTTTTATAAAAATGTTATCATCATATATTCTTGCACAAAAACTTACCTGTTTAGGTGGAGAGATGTTCCTCTCTCTCTCTCCACCAATCTCATTCCTGAAACAAGGGCAGCTGAGCACCAGGTCATTACTCTTGTCATCACCAGGGTCCAAGACAGGGCTGGTCCCTCCCTCCTTGCTCAGCTCCTCTTGTGAACCACAGGGTGACCCGTAAACTCCACTCTGATTGGAGGAGAGGGAGGATGTGGCCGAAGCAGAGGCCGCAGCAGCAGCCGAGGCACCGGTAGTGGTGTTCTTGCGTTTGGACCCAGACTGCCGACTATGGATTACCTCATTGAGGTCAAAGAGTAGAGACTGGACATCAAAATGAGCAAAGCCTTTTTGACATGCCCAGGGTTTGGGAGGTGGGCCACTCTCATCCCCTTTCCCTCCGTCTTCAGCATCTGAGCCAGCCCTCGATGAGTCACCCTCCACCTTCACACTGCGCAGTTTACGGAATATTGACTCTCCCCCTGTCTCTGACTTTGACCTCCTCTTCAAGTGCTTCTCTCTTTCCTTCAGTCGGCTGGCAGGACTACCTCTGGCTGGACCTAATGGTCCATCTGGCAAGTCAAGGGCAGTCTGTTTTGTTGGGGCCACGGTAAGTAGCTCTGTGAGCTTCTCTGGCGCTGGGCTTCGCTGATCAGGGGCCTCAGAGGACTGGTACCCCTTGAGCATATCAAAGAAGCTCTCTCCTGACACACCATGTTTATCTATGGATGAGGTGCTGCCATACTCCCGGTGCATGGGTGTCCACCCAGAGAATGACCAGCCCTCATTACCATCCACGTCCAGCTCACTGATAGTTATATCACTGTTACTGCGTTGACGGATGCGCCTCATGCCTTTGCGAGGTGAGCCCAGATAGCCATCCGGTGACAGGAAGCGATTGTCCTTTCCCTTGCCATGCATCTTGCTCTTTAGTGTGTTGTGGATGTTGCGCAGCATGGATGAGTCCTGTGGGCTTATCAAGTGGCCCAGCTTGGCTGACAGATTGCTGTGGGCTGTGACGGCTGACACCCCTCCTCCTCCACTGCCACCACCAACTCCTCCTCCTCCACCACCACCACCTACAACTCCTCCTCCTCCTCCTCCTCCTCCTCCTCCTCCTCCTCCACCACCTCCCCCTCCTCCTCCTCCAAGCCTTTCTCTATCTCCACTTCCTGATCCTGAAGAGCTAGTGGTGTTTGTAGAGCTAGGGGAGTCCGTTTCCACAGTGATATGCCAAACCCCCCCTCCTCCCCCATCTTTCCTTGGGGGCCAATCCGCCACACGGGCACGAACCCCCATCTTGGGAACGCCGGGGTTGGTGCCAGTGGTCGAGGAAGAGGAGATATGGGCGCTCTCACTGCGGGGTGGTGGTGCCCCTCCATTGGGCAATCGCAGGCGGCGGGTATAAAACTCATCAGAAGCCGGAACTGAGCCCCCAACCGAGCGCTCTGTCTGAGAACGCTTCAGACTGGTCATGATGGAGATGGGAAAGGGTGTGGGGAGGGAAGATGGATGGAAAAAGGTAGGGGTGGGTTGCTGATGGGTTTAGATTATGGTCAGCATAATGCCCACTGACTGAAGTGATGAGAGTTTCACAAATACATTTGATGCTGCAGAAAGAGCCAAAAAAAGAAAACATGAATAGGACTCAACGTTAATAATCAATGATAAAAAAAACAACATTAAAACATTGTCAATAACAGGAATGGGAGCATTCACAGTATGCGTGTAGAATTTCACCAATACCCTAAGGCTTTTAAAATGTGACAAAGATTACTAGCTTTAATCTTTTACGTATCAAATACTGGAATAATTTTTTTTTTTTTTTTTTTTTTTTAAAGGTACATAAATATTCCTTAAATAGAACAATCAACGCTGGCTTAAAAATTCTCATCACAATACAGTTCAAGACCTTTGTATTATTTTAAATAAAAATAAAAAACAATGCTCTGTACCTTGAAGAAACTTGATGAACAGAAATGTGTTAATGGTGAACTTTCACAGCTGAAGTCTCTAAAAAGCAGTCTCCATTGCAACCATACTAGACGAGAACTCAGTTCAGTCTGGACACGACCAACTCAGGAACTGAGAAAATAGTACAGAGAGAGAAAGAGGATAGGCAGAAAGGAAATAACTAGTTAGAGAACATCTGTTCACATGATCCAAAGTATCAAATCGTACCTTTATTTCAGAAACTCAAAGAGCCTCCCTTTTTATTAAGAAAACAACGAGAAACCATGAAAGGTGTAGGTCACAGAGTAGGCCACTTACAGCCAATGATTTGACTCACAGCTAATTTTTTCTTCTTTCTTGGTGGGAAAGCTGACCAATTTTTTCCACTTCAATATTAGTTTATTAGTTAGAGTATTGCAGTCTATGAAAATTGACAGTGTTGTCTGGTCTGTAGAAAACTTTGCCCAAAACAACCCAGTTGTCATCAGGGCTTTTCATCTTTGGCTACAAATCCTTTGTTACAAACAGGGAGGCATTTGGTGTTCATAATACATAAGACATTCACCAGGCAGTGATGATCAGAGGAATGTCAAAGCCAGCATTTGCTCCATAACAGTGAATAAATGTTGATGTATAGTGAGCCTCTGCACAAGCCCACATTGCCAGGCATGCTCTGGCTGGATACGTCAAACGCTTTGGCTTCCTTTTTTAAAGGAGGGCTTCAACAATTTAGCATTTCCCTTTCCTGAATTTGAGGCAAGAAGAATTAAATACTGGAGCGTCCACAATTTTACAAGGTTTTCCGGAATGATGTACAAATACTCAAAACAAATACATGTCATGACTTTTTTGCATTTCTTTAAACCAATCACAATTGTCTTGGGTGCAGCTAAGACCTGGACGCAGTGACGGTGCGCATGCCAAATCAACACTGGAAGTAGAGAAGAATGGCTTCATCCCCACAGGTTCCATCCGTTAAGACAAACTACTGCAGCATTAGTTGTGACCTTTTTTCAAGAAGTCTATTACATGTCTCAAAATTCAGGAAAAGGCAATGCTAAATTGTTGAAGCCCTCTTTTAAAAAAGGAAGCCATGACATGTATTCCTTTTGAGTATTTGTGCATCATTCCGGAAAACCTTGAAAAATTACACACGCTTCAGGATGTAACTCTTGTTGCCTTCACCAAGGAAAACATGTCTTTCTTGTTTGGATATTTCTTCATAACATCAAAAGGAGCCATGACACAAGCTGTAAAAGACCTTGAACAGCCCACACAATGTGGAAATTCCCCTGAAGGGCCTAGGAGATTAAAGTAATAAAGAACCATATGTATAAAATAAAAATAAATAAATCTACATCTTAAACAATTGAACAGCTATTGCCTTCCACAGTTACTAAAAGAGCTGAGGAAAGACATCCATTGCATGCGTTTGTCTACTGGCTTGTCCATAATGGTGCATGACCTCGCTCTTCCACACTACTGTGTATCAACATGGATATAGGGAATAGTACAGTAAATGTTTCTGAGTGGGTGTGTTTCCTTCCTACAAACCTCACTGTGAAACACATTACTGTTGAGTTTTTCAAATGTAATTATAGAGTAATAATTAATAAAAGTAATAAAACTCTGGGGTTGTGTCAGAAATGTCACAGATATCTTATCATAAAAATATAAATCATAAAAACTATCTGCATGGATCAATGCCAAAAGTTGTTCAAGAAAATGTCTTTTGTGAAGTGGGGGACCTGGCCCATTAATAAAGATCTGCTTTGAGGGCAGTACTTCTGACACCACTACTACTACTACAGTATCTCCCCTACTTTAATAATGTTTGTTTAGATGGGTATTCTTGAGTGGAACTTTGGTAGGCCAAAGAGGCCTTTAGGTTTCCTGATGGCGATCATAAGTACTGTAAAATGTATGTTAAGGCTCACGAGCAGCAATTTTAGTCTCAGACATACAACCATCTTGGTTTGATAAAAATGAAACACTTAATTCTCAAAAGAGATGAATTGTGCAACTGAAAGAGCATGAATATGGAGGAACCTCATCGGAGGGAGTTTTTACAACACATGCCCCCAACCCAATGTACCCCAGTGGTTCACCATTATTTTCAAAGCTCCTTTGATTAGACTGAAATCCCCTGAATACCAAATGAAAGATAAAGCATTGCACTAAAGCAGCTTGTATTCAAACACAGGTATGTGAAAATGTGTTAACTAAGACGCCATGTTTTGTCAAATACACTCCCACGTAGGACTGAGCAGTAAAAAGGTCAACAGGTATAGTGAGTTACAAGTAGCATAAAGACTGAGAAGAAAGTGGAATGTGGTGATGGTTTCTCTTCATCATATACTGGTGAAAGACAGTTTGTTCTCTGTGCAGCCACAACAGCCAATCAGAGGGCTCCCCACAATACAATGTGCGTTAGCCTACTTTACAGATGGATGACACTGAATTTGGAGCTGTTGATAAGTGGCTTCTTGAAAATGAAAAAAGAATATCTCAAATAACTACCTGCTGAGAGCATTTCTCTTCCACAGCTGAAGACTGGGTAGTACTCATTAATGATTTAGGTGACACCCACACGTGACACCCACACACCCACACCCACACCACAAACACACGGTAGGGAGACTGGTAAATTGATACGAATGAATGTGGCGTAGCGGGCCTCTCTGCAGTCGTAGAGGACCAATTACAATAACACATACTAAGTAACCTTTAGCGGTGTCTAAATGATGTTGATTCCTGAGGTAAATATGTAGCAACATTACCAAGGTTGTCTTCTGTCCCAGTCAACTGGAAACTGTTAACAGAGGGACTTACGTGCATCTTAGAGATAACTGTGAAAAGGACAATAAGCACAACATTACTAAAACATGAAAGCATTACTGTAATATGCAATCAACCATTGGATATTACAGAATTAAATCTGGTAATATGAAAGTCAGTTTAATTTAATTTTAATGGCAGATAAACAGTTTGTCTGTCTTTCTGTCAGTCTATCTTTCTAATCTTGTGTTGTTCATAGTATACAATGATGTGTTGCTTGTCTTTGTTGAATAATACAGAAGACAAACATCTTAAAAAATATTCGCATATTAAATCACAATTGCAATATTGGTGGGGAAAAAAAGAAAAAAATCGATTAAATTCTTTATAAAAAATCATTCAGCCCTACTTCCAATACATTCTCAAAGACGGACCTGAAAAGATGTAGATCTGAATTTTGTAGTAGTACTGGTGCTTTTCTATAAAGCACTGTACAAGCAGTTCTTGTAGATTTATGTTGTTGGTTGTTGTGTTGGAGTTATAAGTAGTTGTTTATTTTCAGGGGAATGTTGTTGAATGAACTGCTCCAATTATACTTAAGTTAATAGAATTTACTATTAATTTATTATTCATAGACACGTGCCTCTTTAACTGACCTGCTGTGCACTGGCTAAAAGCCTGCTGGCTTTACAACACTTTGGACTTAATAAATTCAAGTGTATCAACTCAACTTCTCAATATTCCTTACAATTAGATCCAAATTACAGTTTTTCCTTTCAATTAAATCATTTTGTTTTTTTGAAATTTAAATAACTATGCGACCAGTAAAATAAAGTATTACTTAGAACGTTGAGAAGGAATAAATGACAATATTTATGGATTAGTTCTCTAATGAGTACATTGGCATGAAGGTGTCATTACTGTTATTATGGTAATTTAAAAATATGCAAAAAATAGTACTGCCTGGTAGGCATGGGCTGGTGTAAGATTCTGATGGTACGAAAATATCACAGTTTCACGGTATAGCAATTACAGCTTTAAACTGTAATATTTTCAAATGTCTGGGTAAAAAATAGAACTTTTCTTTACATTGAACACAATATATATATATATATA